>NC_073312.1:9042925-9182925 GCF_027595985.1 Sorex araneus
GCCATTTCTTGTAGATGTGAGTGTAAAATGAACTAAATTAGGGATGTGTGATTTCAGTGGTTGCTAAGCGAAAACGGTTCCCCTTTTTGTGGGTCAGATATTCTGCTCCCAAGGGGCGGGGGAGCCCCAACTCTTCCAGGGACTGGACTCTGGGCTAAGATTCCAATTGTCACTGTCCCTGCTGCCCTTCTGCCCAGCTGGGCCCCTTCCCTTCCTGCTCTGAATAAAAGTCCTTTATGACTCATAACGTAGGGTTCTGCCTCTTGAGGACGAATACGGAGAGTAGCTGGCTTGTACTTCCATATGAAAAGAGAGGTCAATAAACCTCACTTCTGAAATGATGGGCAACAAGAAGTGTCCCCTGATGCCCCAACGCTTCCTCTTTACCTTTGCTCCTCTTCCTTTGACAGAAGGTAAGACCCTACTCTGAGCCCACATTTTATGTCCCGTTGCCAAGTGCAGCAAAGTTTAGTCTCATACCTGGGAATCAAAGGCCCCAGGTCAGGGCGGGGTGGGGGAGGGTCACTTCCACTGTCCTATAATGTCTCTACTGCTCTTGGCGGTTTTCTACCCATCAGTTCTTGTCCCTCGCTTATTTTAGCTTTTGCTTGGAATGGTCTGAACTTCCCCTTTTCTAGACAATATGACTCTGGACAGGATTACAGTTAGTCTCCAAATATTCCTTCAGTATCTGCCACACACCTGACTCTGTCCTAGGCATTGAGAATTTTTTTTGTTTCATTTATTTTGGTTTTTAGTTCACACATGACAGTGTATAGGCTTGCTCCTGGCTCTGTGCTCAGGGATCACTCCTGAAGGGAATAGGGGCAACATAAGTGGTGCCAGGGATTAGGCCAGTGGTGGCCACTAGAGCCCTACCGGCTGTACTGTCTCTCTGGCCCTATTTTGAACCCAAGAAGGAAAAGGATTTGAATGTCTGCCTCACAGAGCTTCTGTAAGGGAGAGAGGAAGGTTTTTATAAGGGAGGGTAGGCAGGGCCCTGGAGTTGCCGTGAGCTATTACCAGGAGAAAGACCATGAATTCCTTTTGGATGTGATCACCCCTGGACATAGAGGGGTAAATGTATGGTCGCTGAGGAGGCATTTGAAGTAGCCTCTCTCCTCTACCCCTGATAAGGCAGGGACCATCTGTGGCTTATGTACTTCAGGGATCCAGGGAGGTCGAATATTGGACAAATCCAGAAGCTTCCTTCTAGAGTGCTCTGTGATTTTTCTTTTTCACTTTGAAAGAGAGGACTTTACCCTATCGTTGGTCCAAGGAAAAGAGCACTCATAAAAATAAAACACCTCCTTAGATTGTATTTATTTTCTTCATTAGCAAGCCTGGAATAGACATCTTGGAATGAGGATGCATCTGCTGACTCTTGATCTTGAGAAGTCAGAGGTGGTCAAAGCTATTTAGGCAGGGAGAGGCTATCTGATCTTTAGGGAACAGCCAGGCTACTCTCCCCAAGATTATCCTTCTAGGACCATGGCTGTCGCTCCAAGCTGCAGCGTCTCTTTGAAACTCCTATTTAAAGAGTTATACTTATAATGAGAAGGCGCGAGCCTTTCACCTCCAGGATCCTAACTGGATTCAAATGCGGGTCTTTTGGGAAATGAGTTGGGTCATCTCCTCTGAGCCTGGTAGACAAAAGTCCTTATCTCCAAACTCCAAACATCACTCAGCCCGTTGGGGCAAGACAGGAAGTTGGCTTCCTGGGAAAGGCAGGGAATAGACTGAAGTTGAAAGCAAATGAAGTCGGCAAGTCAATCCCGAATTCAAATCCCAATCATGTAAGTGACAGGTGCCTTTCTGCCCAGCCCACGAAACTGCTTTTCCACTCAGCTCCCATGCAAAAGAAAGAAGTCAGGGAGGACAGGTAAACCTTCCAAGCTGAGGCCAAAGCAGAAAGACAAGTACACTTGAGTACCAAAATAAATCTGAATTTCTCGGAATCATTTTTTTATCTCTCTCGGAAGAATAGTCATGTCCTTGTTCCACACATACACCAAACAATCACGAAGACTTTTGTTTCGTTCTGTTTTGATTTGGGGCCATGCCTGACATTGCTCAGGGGCTACTCCTGGCTCTGCCCTCAGGAATCACTCTTGGCCATGCTCAGGGGACCAGATGAGATTCAGAGATCGAACCTAGGTCGACCCTGTGCAAGGCAGGTGTCTTACCCTGTCCCAAAGACTTCTATCTTTAATATACTTGGCGACATCTAAACGTGCCAGAGAGCGATCTTGGAACAAGACTATTCTACAGCATACATGGCAAGTTTAGAATAACACAACCAATGTTGTCGCCAAACACTTTACAAAAATAAAAAAAAGAATCGAGCCAACAAGGGTTGTCAGACGCCCCGATTCTCCATTTGGCTTTGTGGGAGATGCAGAAAGGAATAATTACCAGCAAGGAGCTTTGAGGACTCGTCCTTTGACGAGAATCAGCTATTGAGGGATCCTCGGACGGTATTCAGAGTCAGGCATTCATTTCCTCTGCTTCTGGCCTGCCCCGACCGCCCTGTACGTCTCCCCTGCATGCTGCATTTATCAAGTTAGCATTTTTTCCTCACAATAAAATGGATGACAGTTTCATTACAGAATGGCATCGCTTGTCAAACTTTGAATTACTGATCATAAAAATATCTGTTATGCTTTGAAGGATTGTTGGAGGACTTCCATGTTTCATATATATATATTTTTATCAGTAGGACTGTTTAGTGAAACATGCACACAGGTTGGGGGAGGGAGGCGGGAGAACTCAAACCCGGCGGTGCCGGAGCCCAGGGTTGGCTGTCTCCTACCCATACAAACAAGTTTCTATCACAGCTCTAGACAGCAGAAATAAAAGGGAGCTTTTTGGCTCACAGCTATAAAAAAAATTATCATAGTGATGAAGTTCCTCAGCCATCAACAGAGCTGTGATAACGCTGTTTGATGATGGTTTTTCCCATGAATGTTAAACAGCCGCCACTGTGGAGGGAAAGGCGCTTATCTGTGCCTAATACTGATCTCTAATTCCTGCCCTTCTTGAACCATCCATTTTCTAACAGCATTAACTGGCAAATTTACATCCCATCTTAATGCTGCTAAAGAGGACAGGAGATGAAGAGTAAATGACAGCAATGTAATGAGGTGGCTTTTTTCCTCCTTTCTCTTTAATGGTTGAAGATTTACACAATTGTCTGTAAGCTTATATAGAGAGCTTACCTGAACCTTTTCCCAGCATGGATTCAACTTACAGGAGCTTTTGTTAACTAAACACACATAAATATTTTTAAGGAGGTTTAATAGTGTGACTTCAAAAGGAAGCCAAAGGATGGGGAAAAGGGGAAGAGAAAGCACATATAAATGTCATAAATAATATAAATGTCGTCAAGGGCTAATGATTTCGGAATACACTTGGTGGTAAAAAATAATGTCCTCTTAAGTTCCTGCCGATCTGGAGAGATTTAGAATATTCGGGAATAATTAATTAAAACCAGGCTTTAAAGAGAGTCCTGTTCCATGTATCCCAAGACCTGGGATTTCTCTGATCATATAACACCCATCAAAATACTACCTGTTCACTAACAGGGTATGAAGAGATAGCACGTAATTTCAATGGTAAATCGGAATGGAGGCAGTCACAATAGCTAGATGGGGGCAAATCCTATTTGTGCATCCAGAGGATAAAAGTAAGCCAAATAAAAATCACTATGGGCGAGCCATTTAACATCACGGGCTAGAAACCTTAAAGGTGTCTTCTACTTTTTCCTGCCTAGCCTGCTTTTCCTTCCTTTGAAATGTTCTTTTTTTTTTTTTTGAATTGACTTCGTTTTCTCTCCCCGCCGTAACCCGTCTCTTGCACTTCTCATTTTATATATCGCAGATTGCTCTTATTTTCCCGTTAGCCTCTATGGGTCCTTCTACCTTATTATTAAAATAATCCTCTAGTATATGCACCATGTAATCTGCCTGCTGGGGGGGAAAAAAAAAGAGAGAAAGGAACGCTATTTGTCCCCTGCACCTCCAACCCTAATGCTTATAGCAATGGTTCTTTAAATGCGATCCACAATCGCCGCTATGTAGGCATACATTTTATACAAGATGTGTAAGACCTATGCATAAAAGACTGCATAACATTGCAAAGTGAAGTTAAAATACTATAAACATAGGAACATATGTCCTATTCCAAGGCTAGACATGAGGCTGCCAATTTTTCCGCAAAAGGGCAAGTTGTGCTTCACGGGGCTCTGAAGAATATTGCTCTTTGTTTTGTTTTCCCATTCTTTTCAAGGGGGCTGGAGCGATAGCACAGCGGTTGGGCGTTCGCCTTTCACGTGGCCGACTCGAGTTCGATTCCTCTGCCCCTCTCGGAGAGCCCGGCAAGCTACCGAGAGTATGGAGCCCGCGGGACAGAGCCTGGCAAGCTACCCGTGCGTATTGGATATGCCAAAAACAGTAACTATAAGTCTCTCAACGAGAGACGTTACTGGTGCCCGCTCAAACAAATCAATGAGCAATGGGATGACAGTGACTAATTCTTTTCAAGATGTAAGAGCCACTTGAGGGCACGTAAAACCAGGCTAGATTTGGTGTGCAGGGCTGAGTTTGCTTCCCCTGAACCACAAGATTCACTATTATTAAGACTGACATTCTTCGCTTGGGCCGGAGCGATATTACAGTGGGCAGGGTGTTTTCCTTGCATGCAGCCAACCCTATTCCATCCCTGGCACTCCATACAGTCCCCCAAGCACCGTGATTCCTGAGTGCCAAGCCAGACATAACCCCTGAGAATTGCTGGGTGTAGCCTAAAAAATTTAAAAAAAAACCCATAAAGATTGACAATTCTCCACGAATTGAATTATGGATTTTTCTCCCAATACACAAATCCTAATGGGTTTTCAGAAAGATATTGCTAAGTTCATTTAAAAATTTATATGGAAAAGCATAGCACTAAATAACAAAACAATTTGGAAAAATAAGATCTGAATTGGAGCACTCACAGTATCTGACATCATGACTTAACCACAAAGCAGTAATGAGACAATAATGTCTCATTAATGTAAAAATAGTTATAATGTAAGAATAGGCCAGAGAGTCTAGAAAGAGACCCACCATTATATGGTCAATTGATATTTATTAGAAACACTAGGGTAATCTTTTTAACACATGGTGGTGGAAAAAGTGGATATATCTGTATGAAATAAAAAGAACCTCAACCATTACCTCAGCCCAGACACCAAATTAATTGAAGTCAGATCCAAAATCTACTTTGTCAGCTAAAATGATTAAACGGTGGAGAGAGGGGAGGGAGGGAAACTGGGAACATTGGTGGTGGGAAATGTACACTAGTGAAGGGAATGTTGACTGAACATTGTATGACTGAAACACAACCATGAACAATTTTGTAACTGCATCTCATGGAGATTCAATTAAAATAAATGATTAAGAATCTTCAAAATATATGAGAAAAAATCTTCATGTAATTGGTTTAGGCCAGTATTTCTTACAATAGTCTCCCATATACAGATTTTTAAAAGAAAATTCAGTATAATAGAGTACATCAATATTAAGAACTTATGTTCTTTGAAAATATGTAACTAAAAAAAATTTTAAAGTGGGAGAAAAATTGCATGCAAAATATATATCTCACATATGTTTTGCATCCAGAATATTTAAAAATTATTTTCAATAACTCCAGTAATAACTCTTACCAAAACTCCAGTAATAAAAAATCTTTCTTACAATTCAAGAATAATTGGTTATCAAATAATAATAGACAAAATAATGGAATAAAGATCTCGCAAACGACATCTATAAATATGTTTGACCTCATTAGTTATGAAAGGAATGCAAGTTGAAATCACAGTAAGTAGTTAATACAAACCTATCAGAAGAGGAAGCAGTGCACTGTGGCACTATTGTCCCATTGTTCATCGATTTGCTCAAGCAGGCACCAGTAACGTTTCCATTGTGAGACTTGTTACTGTTTTTGGTATATCAAATACGCCACGGGTAGCTTGCCAGACTCTGCCATGCAGGCGGGATACTCTTGGTAGCTTGCCAGGTTGTCCGAAAGGGATAGAGGAATCGAACCCAGATCAGCTGTGTGCAAGGCAAACACCCTACCAGAGAGGTAAAATAATAAAAATTTCAGGTACTGGGAAGGATTTGGAATATTTAGAATTCGCATGCATCATGGCAGAATCTCCTGCCCTTGCACCAGGCTGTCTTCACCCTTGGAGGGGGATGGGTTGAGTTTCCCTCCCTGCCCCAAGCAGAGCCCCAACAGCCGAAAATCTCCAGAACCCAGCCACAGCCATGCTCAAGGCCACTCTCACACACTCAGATGAGCCTCACCCATGAAGGAACTGACAGAGGAACCCAGGTATGCGGGATCCGTGGCTGAGATCTCCAAGCTGATTGGATCGGGACTGAGCATCCTCCACCCAGATCCCCAGTTTTCCAGTAGCTTGGCAGTCACACCCACAAATTGCCCCCAGCCCCTGTAATCTCATCAACTGCCAAGATCTAGAGATTATAAAACAAAGTTCCTGGAAGAGAGTGATGTAATTTTTCCTGGAGCAACCTCTTATACTCTAGCCCACTGATGTGTCTAAAGCAGCACACATATGTTTCATTTTAACATACTTGCTTGTATTATCTTGGGCTTAAAGGGCCCCAGGATATCCTGCTCCCAGGGCAAAGCCTGGAAAGCTACCTGTGACGTATTTGATATGCCAAAAACAGTAATAATAACAATAATGTGCTCTTCGTGTTCCTGGAGTGAGCAGATGCCATTGGGCTACTACTAGCATGCAACAGGGATGGATGAAGATGTTACTGGTGCCCACTCGAGTAATCGATGAACAACTGGATGACAGTGATACAGTGACACATGCATTAAGGGTTGAAATATTAAATGGGTGGCCACTTAAAATACGGTGTCAATACCTTATAAAAGCAAACATATGTTTACACTGAAAACCAGCAATTCTACCACAGTTGGACTGGGAGAAGTGAAAATCCACATTCACATAAAAATGCATATGTGACTATTCCTGACAGCATGTTTATAACCAAAAACTAGAGTTACCCTATATATTTAACAATTGGTGAATATATAAATAAATTACAGTATGACAATAAATGAAATATTAGTAATCAATAAAAAAGAACAAGGAATTAACATATAAACATGGATTCATTGAAGTTTTATATTTAATGAAAAAATAAATACAAAAGAATACACATGATTCAATATGAATTAATTAAATAGAATAAGAAATTTTAGAAAAGATGAAAGTTGCAGTGATAGAAAGCAGATGACCGTATGAAGCTAAGGGACAAGGGAGGAAGGTAAATTCAAAGTAGCATGAGACAATTTTGTAAGGTAATAACAGCATGAAATTTTGTCACATTGCACTCATAAAACTGACTGGTTTCTTAAATATAAATAACTATAGCAAACCAAAAGGAGCAAAGAAAATGAAAAATTTCAAGTTTTGATGTAGAGTCAAAGAAGAACTACAATTGCCCAAATTAGATATGAAGATATACCTTTCTCTTTTAATCACATATTTACATTGGCAAAACTTTCTATTTTAACCTTCAACTGAAGCTAAATATCAAAGCAGATTTCTGCCTAAACAGATAGGAGAATCCAACTCTCTTCTATTAAGCCATATGCAAAAGAAATTTTCAAATATACAAAAACATATCACTCAACTTAGAAAATATATTCTTCGTAAAAATGTTTTGTATGTAGAGGTTTTATTATTATTATTATTATTATTGCTTAATACTAACATTTTTGACAGCTTAGAAACTTCTCAATTATAAAATCTATTAATTTTTTATTTGGTGAATATCAATAAATGTGATCTCTATAATAGTAGAATACTATTCTTTAGAATAGTATTCTTTAGAATCCTCAGTAGTTTGCCTGGAGAGATAGTACAGAACATTATGTTCTTGTCTTGGGTATGACCATGCCTGGTTCAAATCCCCTGGCACATACATGATCCCTTGAACACCACCAGGAGTCACTTCTGAGAACAGAGTCAGGAATAGACCCTGAACACAGCTGGATGTGCCTCCAACGCCTCCCCCTCTCCAAAAAAAAAAAAATTCTCAATAATTTTTCAGCTATAAAGAGATCCTTAACATAAGAATTTTAAGAAGTGCTGTATGATCGAATCCAACTCAAATTGAGCCTCCAAGTTCTGTGTAACTGGGATGAACTTGCAGGTTTCAAACTTATTATTCGAAGGTGCAATCTTTTTCTCTCTATCTCAGCTTTAAACTCAGGCTTCTGATTAGCTTGTTTACTTTCTCCTTAATCCCACTTGCTGTACAACCTGGCAACTTTTTCCTCCTATAGCACAGTTTCTCATCAGCAAAACGGACATTGTAATTGTGCTGCAGTGAGGGTGCGGTGGTCTCATGCAAAGCACTTAGGGCCATTCCTGTAGGTGTCAACATGCAGCCCTGCTGATTTGCTGTTGTGTTGTCACTGCCATCCCTTCTTCCTGTCCTTCTTGGAAATGCCGTTTCTCACTCCTTTCCCACCTCTGAACCCCACCCTTCCTAATAAGGAGTGCCCCTGATTCTGCTTTCGTTTCTTTAATGGTTTAAAATATTTTCTTTCTGTTTAAAGCCACTTTTATTGGGGTACCAGGACTTATAATGCTGTTAATTGTACTTTTATTTTATTATTATTCTTTT
This sequence comes from Sorex araneus, assembly GCF_027595985.1. Classification (NCBI taxonomy): domain Eukaryota; kingdom Metazoa; phylum Chordata; class Mammalia; order Eulipotyphla; family Soricidae; genus Sorex; species Sorex araneus. The sequence continues at coordinate 9,051,646 of NC_073312.1, forward strand.
TTTGCTTTTTGGGTTACACCCAGTGATGCTCAGGGGTTACTCCTGGCTCTGCACTCAGGAATTATTCCTGGCGGTGCTTGCGGGACCATATGGGATGCTGGGAATCGAACCCAGGTGGACCACGTGCAAGGCAAATGCCCTACCCGCCAATTGTACTTTAAAAGTACCAATTGTACTTTTAATGTTTCCGTCATTCCAATACCATACCCACAGGGCCCTCTTCTTCCCCACCTATGTCCCAAAGACCCACCAAGTCCCTTCTCAGTTCTATTACAACGGTTTTCAGTACTGATGACTTCGATCAGTTATTATTCCCTTATTATATTTCTTTTTTTATCTCACATATAAGAGATTTTAAAAATACTGTGAAGGTGGTGACAACCACACATATATAGATAAATAGAGTTAAACTCCTGTAATACCACAGAATTGTAAATTAATGATAAGGTGATAATATAGAATTTTTCAAAAACATCATTTTTACAGGTACATAAATGTTATCAATAATTCTGTGTATATATAAATAGGTAATCCCACAAATGTAAAAGAGTGAGAATTAATAAAATTTCAAGCAAAAATATCTTAATAAGTCTATAAAATCATGTTGTATTCTAAGAAAGAGAATAATACATTTATGTTAGAAAATATTATATTATGTATGATGCTTAAGTGTATGTGTTAATGAGTAAAGAATTGTAATAAAAATCTAAGAATGTAAAAATGTATGGATGATCAAAGGACATTCAATATAAACAAAAGGTTAATTCATTAGTGAAAAATATAAAATCCCATACTAAACTAGGAGTAAATAAACCTTTCCTAATCTAGTAGAGGATAATCATAAATGTTCAGAATGAATGCTAGGCTCTATGCTAAGTGCTGAGAAGTTTGTTTGGTCTAAAGAAGCTCCTTTAATGCTTCTTGAAGAACTGGTTTCAAGGCTATAAATTCCTAAGCTGTCGCTTGTCCACGAAGTTCTGTATTCTTGGTGGGGTGCTCATTCACTGAGTTTTTGTTTAATATCCCTCCAGTCTCTTCTGGATCATAGTCTCATTTGATAGATCTGCTGCAAATTTTATGTGCTTTCTTTTAAATGTAAGTTCCTTTTTTGATCTTGGTGCTTTCGATATTCAACATCTGGCTTTTGTCTGAATGCAATATGCATCAGTTTTTCTATTTGACTCTATTTTTGCTGGGACCCTTTGGGCCTCTTGGATATGGATGCCTGTATTTCTCAGCTTTTAGAAATTCTTATCTATAATTTCTTTAACTATTACTTCTTCATTGAGTTCACCTTCCTGTTCCTCAGGGACTCCAGTGATTCTTGTATTGTTCCTTCTGAACTCTGCTGTCACTTTTTTCTCTTTTTTCTTTTTTTTTTCAGATTTTTTTCCATCTCCAATCATTTCATAGAGGTTTTCTACATCTCATTTTGGAGTTCTTGCATCTTTTCCTCAGCTAATGATATTCTGCTGCTCAGGCCCTCTACCTAGTTTTTAAAATACATATATTCGCCTACCACACTCTTCGTTTCTTTCACTTATGATTGTGGCTTCCTCATTTCCACTCTCCTACTGTCTTGAGCTTGGCTATCTGTGACACCGTTTCTTTGAGCTCATGGAGCGTCTTCAGTATGGCGTCTCTGAGAACTCACAGAGCTGATTGGTGCTGGCTGAGCCTTCTGTGTTGCCATTTTCACTCTTGAGCTTGGTGGGCTTCCATGAGGCTTTCCCCTCTGGGTTCCTGTGCTGCTGCCCTGCTGAGGGTGAGCCTGTGTCGTTAGTCCCCTGGGAGTCTCTGAGGGATTAGGCTGGTATTTTCTTTTGGTCCTTCCTTTGCCAGTTTTCATCCAGTGACAGGGAGTATAATTGTGGGCAGTGTGAGATTTGATGAGACGTGGAGGCCTGCTGGTGTGGTGGAGATCTGGTGTGGAGGCTGCCGGGACGTAGCTGAGAAGGAGTGGAATCCACTTCCCGTTCCAAGAAGGCCCCAGAGATGTCGTACGGGAGGTCAGTCTCACCTGGAGGGTGGGGAAGCAAACAGAGGCTCTGGCCATGTGGAGCTGGACCAGTTGGCAGAGATGTAGTTTGAAATATTTTTTATTTCACTTCCCAAAGCTCCAAAGTGTCTTTAAGATGGACTCTTTCTTCGGTATTCTTATTCAGCACATAAATCAGAAACGCCTAACAAAGAACGTATTGTAACTTTTCAAGGCTGTAGCAACTCACTACAGCTAATATTGTAGAACAATATTAGCAACTCACTGATCTATTTCATGGCTATGTTGTGATAATATATGTTAAAAGATTTAATGATCACTCAAGAAAAAGTCAAACCAAGCCATTTCCTTGGTGTCTCGTAAAGTTCAAGGCTGTGATAAGCAATCTTGCCAGATGCTAATATTGTTAGATCACTCTGGGTACGCTTTCTATTATTATTCTGAATTCCTTTAATATATTCAGTTTTCTTCTGCCTAACAATGGGGTTCTGTCAAGTAAGCATTTTTGGGGAAATATCAGAACTTTGGTTTTCCAGGTCATGTGAAGATGTTACTTCTGTTAACTTGGTCCAATATGTTCTTATGGGCTAGTTTCTGCCCAGATCTCAGAAGAAAAACGATAATCCCTCAAAATCCCAAAGGAAGAAGACCTCACTGGCATTCTGAAAATAATTTTGCACATTTATTACCACTAAACTGTATAGAATTGCTTCTGAAATGGCAGTCATTGGGTTTCAGTCAAATTCTAGCTTTGAGAATTTGTCCTGAGCCAAGGAAATAAGCATAGAGCCAAGGAAATCTTGAGGTAAACGTTTTCAGACGCTGCACTAATACCACAAGCATAACGCTGTGACGTGTCTTGCTGAATTGATCCCCCTGGCCCTAACCCCAAAAGAGAAAGAATATTAATTCATATAATAAACACTCACAGACCATCAACAGTGTACTTGGCCCTGGGGACATATGAGTTCAAGTTTGGTAACAGAAGCCAGAAGAGAAATAAGATCTCAATACATGAGGTGATTTCTGGTAGGGATAAAAACAATGAGAGCAATAAAATGAAGGACAGAGGGCCAAGTATGTGCTTCTTATAGAACTAGCAGAAAATGCAGCTAGTTATTTCAGAGATACTCAAAGTACATGTCAAATGAAAAATCACCCTTGCTGCAAAGGGTGATTTGTTGTCTTTTAAAATTTTTTCTGCATTTTCCTGATTTTCTTTTACTTGAATATGAAATGTTATTATAACTAAAGAAAAATTACACATAAAACTTTACTCGGTTCATGAGCTGGAGGGATGGTAGAGTGAGTGGGTTGGACACTTGCCTTGCGTGTGGCTGACCTGGGTTCTATTCCTGGCACCCCATATGGTTCCCTGAACCTTCTAGCAATGATCCCTGAGATTGGAACCAGGAGTAACCCCTGAGCACTGCTAGGTGTGACCCCCAAATCAAATCATATCAAATCAAATCAAACCAAACCAATCAGCGTTACTCTGTTTGCAACTAAAATCAAATTATGTTGCTCCTGTACATAAATCTACTATATATTTATAGGTTCTGGTAGAGAAGAGTGACGTTTTTTAGGTTCAATCAAATTCAATGGGAGCTTGTAATTACTTTGCCTTTATTATTGATTTTTTTCTCCTCATTAATGAATCTAAATTTTGTATCCTTTCAAGAACTTTATTATGGCTTAAAATGAACCAGTAGCTATTTGTGGGATGATGTGTTATCTGCTGTCGTGATATCTCCCAGACACTCTCTACCCAGACAAGCGCTGTGTGATTCTCAGGGGTCTGAGAAGCATCACTGGATCATCCACACTGGCACTTTTTTCCCTCTGACCTCACTTCCCCTCTTCATCCTTCCTCTCTGCTTACTCAGCCTTCTCTGCTGTTTAGGTGTCTAAATGGGAAGCTTCCAATTTCAAAGGGGTTTGGTTCTAAAAAATTTAGCTTTCAACTGATGTGGATCTGAGAACATATTTTGAGCTTTTCTCCAAAAGTAATGTCATAAATGTTTGTCAAGCTCCCAGGCGGTCCCCAAAGCCAATTAATGGAATGTTCCTAAACTCTTCCCTTAAACAAACCAGCTGAAGGAAGAGTGTGTGAGTGTGATAATTTGTACATGGATCACTCAGCTCCAGAAGGATACAGAATTGATTGGCGGTGGTCTCCTGAGGGTGCCTTTTGTGATCTCAGGACTTTGAAACATTTGGAAATGTTATTTATTTCAAAAAAGTTTTTATTAAAATAATGAAAATCTCCCTTACAAATGATAGTAATTAAACTGTCTGGGCTCTGAACTGAGAAACATGATGTGAAATGAGAATAAGATAATTTCTTTCTCTTTCTTTCTTTCTCTCTTCATTTCTTTCATTCCATTTCTTTCTTTCCTTCTTTCTCTCTTTTCTTTCATTTCTTTCTTTCTTTCTTTCTTTCTTTCTTTCTTTCTTTCTTTCTTTCTTTCTTTCTTTCTTTCTTTCTTTCTTTCTTTCTTTCTTTCTCTCTTCATTTCTTTCATTCCATTTCTTTCCTTCTTTCTCTCATTTCTTTCATTTCTTTCTTTCTTTCTTTCTTTCTTTCTTTCTTTCTTTCTTTCTTTCTTTCTTTCTTTCTTTCTTTCTTTCTTTCTTTCTTTCTTTCTTTCTTTCTCTCTTTCTTTCTTTCTCTCTTTTCTTTCATTCCATTTCTTTCTTTCCTTTTTTCTCTCTCTCCTTTCTCTCTCTTTCTCTTCCTTCCTTCCTTCCTTCCTTCCTTCCTTCCTTCCTTCCTTCCTTCCTTCCTTCCTTCCTTCCTTCCTTCCTTCCTTCCTTCCTTCCTTCCTCCCTCCCTCCCTCCCTCCCTCCCTTCCTTCCTTCCTTCCTTCCTCTCCTTCTTTTCTATACCCGGCAATGCTCAGAGTTTACTCCCGGCTCTGTGCTCAGGGATCACTCCTGGTGGACTCAGGGAACCATATGGGGTGCTGGCAATTGAACCCAGAATGACCACATGCAAGGCGAGTGCCTTGCCCACCATACTATTGCTTCAGCTCCCCAAACCTTCTTTCTTGATATGTAACTGGTCCTTGGTAAAAGTTAAGGGGAAATTACAGAAGCCCCCACTGTTTTTTCTTTCTGCTTCCTGTCTTCTGCCTCCTGGCCCCTTTTGCTCCTTGCTCACTTGCAGCTTATCTACTTTAAGAAAGTGCCACCTGGCCTTCAGTGGTCCTCAGTACATTGGTGCTCATGAGAACGTAGGTTATGACTTCCTTTGTCTCCTCCCCATATCCTGCCAAATCTCCTGTTCACTTAAAACTGCTCGACGCTGGGTATCAGGAGGAAAGCAATTTTATTAAACTGCCTTCCAGTACAATGTAAACGGAAAACATCAGACTTTCAATGACTCATTTACACATTTCAGAGACAATTCTTTAAAGAAAATCAGCAGTGAACGTGAATGATGCCAGTAGGCTGGACTGGGCGTGGCTGGCGTGGCACGTGGTCCAGGCTGGTGTCTCCTCAATCTTGCTCTCTCTGCTCACCAGCCGCTCCCCCAAGCTCTGGGTCCCCCCACCCCCACGGTCTCTCATGACTGTGGCTGCTGGACTCTTGGTCTTGCTTCTCTCTGGAGGTTTGGGTGCTGGCCAGGTTTGGAGGCCTGTGTGAGTCTTGGGGATGTCTGGGACAGAGTGCATCCTCTGAGGTATGCAGAGTGCCCCAGTGCTCTGCAGCCAGGCCATGAAAACTTGTGGCTAACAATTCTTCAGGACAAGAAAGCTTTTTTTTTTTTGTCTTTTGCTATTTTTGTGTAGGGGAAAGAGGGGGAAACAGGGGGCTTCCGAGTGGTGCTTAGCTGGGCTGGACTCACTCCTGATGATTCTCAGGCCAGTGCTTCAATGCAACCCCCCAGGATGCAGTACACCAAGGCCACTCCAGAGAGCTCAGGGGCTCCATCACCATCACAGTCCGTGGTGACCAGAAGGACACGTGGTGCTTGGAACTGAAGCCAAGTGAGTCAGTTTGCCTTGACCTCTGTACTGTCTTCTGGATCTAAGAGAACTGAGTAGGAAGTAAGGTCAAGGGATCCTGAGAGAGCTGGAGGGGGTATGAGCCATGAGGAAGAGGAGGCCAAACGTGCCTGATTGTTCCTGCCCCCCTCCACAACTATCAGCTGGGTGGTCTGTGGGCAAGAAAGACACCTCAAAACAGTGAGATATCTTTTGGATAGACCGCCCTAGCAATGCTCAGGGGCCCCAAGGCCACTCCTAGCAATATATGATTTGGTGCATAGTCTCAAGAGTTTCATTGCATAAGCCATAGAGCCCAAAAGGGGGGGGGAGAGAGACAGAGACAGAGAGACAGAGACAGAGACATACAGAAGGAGGGGAGAGAGAGAAGTGAGAGTGAGACAGAGAGAGAGAGAGAGAGAGAGAGAGAGAGAGAGAGAGAGAGAGAAGAAAAGTACCCGCCACAGAGGCAGGCAGGGGTGGGCGGGAAACTGGGGACACTGGTGGTGGGAAATGTACACTGGTATAGGGACGGGTGTTGGAACATTATATGTGACTGAAACCCAATCGTGAATAGCTTTGTAACTGCGTATCTCACTGTGATTCAATTAAAAATAAATAAATTTAAAAAAAGTTTCAGTGCATGAGCCCAGTGGGAGACTACTACTAGGGATCAAAGTCAGGGCCTCGTGCATGCAGGCGTGTGCGCCAGACCCCTGAGCCATCTCTGTGGCCCCACAAGCATTTGCTTTAGTCTGCTACTCTGACCCTGCAGTCCTGATTTTTTGTTGTGTTGTTCTAAAAAAAAAGTCTGGAAAAATTTAGGATTTTGTAGGGATTGGAGAAATAGTGCAGGGTAAGGTGTTTAACTTGCTGCTGCTGACCTGGGTTTGGTCTCCAGCACCCCACACAGTCCCCCAAGCCCCGCCAGGAGTGATTCTTGACTACAAAGTGAGGAGTAAGTCTGTGCAAAGCTGGGTATGGCCCAAAACCACAAAAAAAATTGGATTTTTGCTTTTTAAATTCACTGTCACTGGTATCACTGTCATCCCGTTGTTCATCGATTTGCTCGAGCGGGCTCCAGTAACGTCTTCATCTGTCCCTGTCGCGTGCTAGTGTAGCCCAATGGCATCTGCTCGCTCCAGGAACATGAAGAGCATGTTGTTGTTATATCAAATACATCATGGGTATTTGTTTTTGGCATATCAAATACATCATGGGTAGCTTGCCAGGCTCTGCTGTGAAGGCTAACTATACATCTCTTAAAACCTAGAACCAGAGTTATTTTACAAGACATATAGTTTAAGAAAGCAAGTTAAATTAATGCTTCAAAGTGTCACAAAGGAGCATCTAGCTTGTTTGTCACTTGTGTCCTAATCATCCCAGAACAAAAGCAGCATCTGTTGACCTGTGTCATGTCTTTGAAGTAGCACTACGGCTAATCATCAGAGAACTCAAACCTTTTCTCCTAGGTTGCTTCCTGGCACGTGGCAATTGTGGGCTTAACTCTTGGTCTGCAGATACAATGAAAAATTCTGATGACTACATACCTAGACTGGCAAATCCCTGGATGTCCCAGGAGTCCTGTGTCATGATCTTCTCCCTCCCCTTCTGGCCCTTCTATCCTCACTGCTTCTAATTGTCGCTTTGTTGGCTTCCCATGAGCCTGGAGTCTAGCTTTCTCTGCTAGGATCTGCCTTCTCTCTCAGAGCTAGTTTTCGTTTTCAGAGGTTTAGTTCTGAGAATGAATTTGTCTATCAATGACCTGAACTTCCCTATTCTCAGTATTTCTCAGCACTGCATTTTCATCTACTCCCTGGATGAATTAAAATGAGACGTAAGCCTCTGTGTCTCATTCTGGGAAAAACCAACTTCTTCTTCCGGGTCTTGCCCTCTTTCCAGGAGGCTTCCTGAACTCCTCTACCTGCACTCCGACCCCTCCCCCATGTTTCTCTCTATGACTTGTGCAATGTAGGGTCCAGCTCAAAATAGCCAGGTTTTGGTTCCCAGTGTGCCCTTGATGAGCACCTTTCAGTACTATGCTTTTGCCAGAGTTCCTGCGGCCAGTATCTTGTGGACCAGATGGCTCCATCTCAGAGTCCAGTGGCTGGGCTGATGGTTCCGCTAGAGAAATTGCCATATTCAATCTAATATACATTCAACTCTTTTTATTTATTTATTTTTAATTTTTTAATGTTGTTTTATTTTTATAAAGTTGTTCATAATAATTGATTGCATTTAATATTCGAACACCAATCCCACTACCATTACACCTTCCTGCCACCATATTTTGAATGTTTCCATCCCGAATTGCAAACCAAAGCAGAACCGAAGCAATTTGTTTTGTATTGCTTGTTATGAATAATCTTCTAAAAATGATTCAAAAATATTTTCTTAGAGGAAAGTGTGTGAAGATTGCTGTATTTCACCCAGGAGCCATTAAGCCCTTCTATAAGAGATTAGTAACATGTTATTAAAGTTTGAGACTTGTGCGCTTATATCTATCTCTCTCTCTATATATATATACACACATATGTATGTATATATATATATATTTCCCCCTAATATTAGTTGTCTTCTGTTTTAAGCCCCATCAAATGTGGTGTGCTACTCTTGATATATATCAGTGGTGGTATGAGATATCCAGGAATAGATTCACTCAAGGGTGAGCTAGTTTCAGTGTATGGAGAGCAGCTGTGAGCATGGTGGCAGATTGAGTTCTGGAGGTTTTCGGCTGCCTGGGTTGGCTCCATTGGGGTGGGGAGGGGAACTCACCTGTTCCCCTCAGGTTGCCCTGAATGAAACAGCCTGGTACAGGGTCTAGAGGCATCTCTATGGCGTAATGTTCGGTGCTCTCTTCTGCATTCAACTCTTTTTAAGTACATAGGCCAGTTGTTACCCTACTCCCAGAGGAGAAAACCAAGCCCTGAATTTTATGCTTTGGGAAATACAACCAGGCAGTTACTTAGCTGATAGAACCTAAGTAGACAGATCAGTTCATGGCCGAACTTGGGGACCCTTTGCACTAACTCTCCACCGCCTGCTGATGTAGTGCCACACAGTCTGATTATTAGTTGGCTTAGGATCTTGATCAAGAAGTATCTGTGGAATGCTCACTATATATCACTCTCTGCTAAGGACTTATTTGTCAATTAGACAAAACTTCCAATGTTTGTGGCACTCACCTTTGTGACCTACTTCTTAAGAAAGATGTTGGCTCAAAATCCACCCCCACAGCCCCAATCTTAACTTTATCTTTAACCTCTATAAGTGAAGTGGATTATCCCTGTGACAAGGCCTTGTCCAATTTTGAATCTGTGATTCTGGGCTCCATCTCAAAGGTCCTTCTAATCTGACCGTCTCCAGAGAGGCCTGACCAGTTCACTATAGTCAATCTGGCCTAGGCTGTTGAAAATCATCTCAGAGAAGAAGAAATAAAATCCCGCAATGACTCCTCAGGGAAGTCATTGGAAAAAGGCGAGTGATATAGCAGTGAGGGCATCTCTTCGTGTCAATATCTCAAGGGACATTGATGGAGACATTGAACGAAAAAGCAGCTCCGCTCCGGGGCTCGATACTCAGCTGGGCTTTGAAAATGAAAAAGATTTCACCGGTGAAAATAATTTTAGAGGAAAAGCAGAAAACCTTATCTGGGCTAAAAATATAGCATCTGGGGGCTGCTTATTGAGCGTTGGCCCAGAAAGTAATTCATAGTTGATTTGATTCACAAAACAAGCCTTAAAGATCTGTTATATGCTATAATTATCTTGGAATTTTTTTTTGTATGATGGGAGTATGAAAAATCTGACTGAGCTGTCAGCAATGGGTTTTCTTATTCTTTTTTTCTTTCTAATCTTCCTTAAAATATTGGTGTGAATTAAACTCACTGAGGAGGAAACCAGCAAATATCTTCCATAATGCAGTTATGAAAATAAGAGCAGAGTTGTTATTGCTCCCAGCTGGGATGCCAGATGTTGGCAGGGGTGTGGGAGTTGCGGTACATTCTTGACCCCCAACCCAAGACTCAACTAAATGCATTAAGATGTCCTCTCTCCGGCTGCAGACATGCAAATGCAATTAAGTAAGAGCATAAACAATAATATAATACCCCGCCAGCTAAGAAAGCCTGGAATAGAATCATTTGCGAAGCAAAGAGCTTAACTGGAAGTGGGCTGTATGTTTATACTCGAGGAGGAGGGTGGGGGTTAGCTGAGGCAGACGTGTCTTATTTTATTTTACTACTGTCATGATTATTTTGGTTTGGGGGCCACAGCTGGCAGTGTTCAGGTGTTACTTCTGGCTTCGCACTCAGGGATCACTCTTGGCGGGCTTAGGGAACCATATGGATTTTCGGGGATTGAACCTGGGTTGGCCATGTGCAAGGCCAGCACCTTGCCTGCTGTACTATCACTCTGGTCCCTAGGTTTGTCTCATTTTAATAAAACTACACCCTATAAGGCTACTTCCCGAAGAAAGAAGTCCAGTATAGAGAGTCTCCTGAGAACTTCCATCTGAAAATCTCAGAAGTGCTGTATATTTCCTTTATCTATACATCTAGAGGGTTAAGTGTAGATGCATAGAACTAAATCAAAGATACTTTTTAATCAAGTGTAAAGTTGCTTGGTCATTTTCTTAAACTCAAAAGGGTCTACCCTTTTATGAGCTTAGCATTAGAGTCTTAGGAATGTTCTCTAGCCTGGGAGGGGCCCTATTACCCATCACTGTGTCCATCCATCCATTTGTCATCTCTAATGAGACAGATAGATAAATGTAATGTCTAGCAGAGTACTGAACTTCTGCTATCAACCTCTGGACTTCTAGAAGTGTCTTTTAAGTACAAATTGTTTGAGAAATGCCCCTGATAATATATGTGCAATTTGATAGTTCTATAATGGTGAGTTCTTCAAAGTTCAGGGGGGAAAAATACAGTAATTGTCTTGACCCACGTGGAACAGTTCTCATGACAGTTTGATGACAAGGATATGAGGAAAGAGTTTCTGTGCAGTAAAGATCATATGTCTGCTTAACTCTGTTGACAGTTAAATACAGATTTCAGCTTACTCTGTGACTCAGGTATACACTCTGTTGACGTCGTAATTTTATGTCTTTCTTTTCTAAAACATTATAGGAGTCACTTGGTGAGAAAACACTTCAAGAATTTATAAAAAAAACAAGTTTTCTTGAAGAAAATTAATTAGAAAATAACTTGTATCGCATCAGGATTAATGACCAGCCCCAATTCTCTTCCCTTCATTGATGTTTATGACCCAGAGCTTACACATGTTTGGCTTTGGTGCTTGCCCAGTTAGTTGTGGGATTCACTTGGGGTCCCATATCAGGTATTGTGCATGTACACTTGAGCACAGTGAATCCAGGGGCCACACTCTTTAGTCGTGGTGCTCACGTGGAGCTGGGTTGTGTTGTTTGCTGGGCTTTTTGCGCACGTGCTACCCAGGATTCACACTTCTGAGCCATGCTGTTTGCACGTCTTCTACTTGTGGTGTGTACACACACTTAGCTATGCTGCGGCCAGAGATTGCTAGCAGTTCCAAGGAGCAGATACAGAAGAGCCTCCTGGGCTGTGCTTATTGCATGTGGAATACCAGGGGTCGAGCTCAGATCTTATACCTGCAAGGCGGGCGCTCAAAGTCACTGAATTGGTTTTTGAGCTCCAAATGGGTTTCTAAATGATCTATTTATAACTAAGCACTATTATCTTTCTTTCTCTACTCAGCTACATGGCCAACAGACATTTTAAATAGAAATAATTTTTCTATATCCTAGCCAGATTGTTTTATCAATGCATGCTAGATTGGCCAATCTTGCAAGGCAGAGAATTTATTTGCAGTGTGAACAATTTCCTCTTCATGTACCTGCTCTGGACATGTGGACTTTCATTTATCGCTTCTTTCTCAGAATGACTTTAATGTATCACAGAGCTGTGATCTTCACTCCTCAACCCACACCATGTTCTATAGTCAAGAGTTAAATAGGCTTGGGAAGTGGAGAAAAAGAAAGCCGCACTCCTGCTTTCTTGCTTGAATAGAGATAAATTATAAATCGTTCAAGATTAACTTTAATTTTAAGGTTTTATAGTGAATTTTAAAATCAATGTTTATTAGGATTTTAATAAACACATTATTTTTTTCTCTAAGTCACAATAAGTTTTTTTATCTTTCATAAAATGCATTAAATAGCATTTTAATGAAACCTTTGTAGGAATGCCCAAGTACCTCGATTTCCTTATCTAGTAAATGGAGATATTAGATGTTTTCACCTAATAACACCAAAGCCATAAGATTATAAATCATTCCTAGAAGCAGGGAAAATGGGTAAAGCAAAATTTGCGGTTATGCAATTTTCAATGGGCTTTGGGCTGAGAAGTGAAAAACCTTCCCCAATTCTGGGAATGTCCGTGGTGTGGATAGAGTGATAGACAGGCTCCTTCCTAGAGTCTGTCTTGGGTTCTTCCCCCACCGAGTGCAATTCCCATCTCACACTCATGACGAAGAGACCTCTTCCTCACTGTTCTCGTAGAGAAAGCCAGAAATGGGAGGTTAGTGTCCACACGCTCAGCTACCAGAGCAGAAATACAAGCAGAAGGTATGTCCTCCACCGTGTCTCCGTGACAGCTCCCAAGGGGAGCCAGGACGTGGGGAAGAGTTAGATCCCACTACAGAAGGAGAAACAAAGGTAAAATCCTTGCAAAGAATCAGCATAGAAAACAAGGAAAGATGAAGTTTTGTTGAAATGTGGAGTTTGATTCTTTCTTTCTCTAGGGCCTAGGGCATAAGTGTTGCCTGTGTCTTAACCCGGGAGAAAGCTGAACCTTGATGTATTCTGCAGAGGAACTGGGGGGAGTTTCTTGCATTACATGATACCTGGCGTCCATTTGTCATCTTGTTGGTTTCTTTTACAATTAAAGGATTAATCTTTTCTTTTCTCCTCTCCTCTCGTCTCCTCTCGTCTCCTCTCCTCTCCTCTCCTCTCCTCTCCTCTCCTCTCCTCTCCTCTCCTCTCCTCTCCTCTCCTCTCCTCTCCTCTCCTTTCTTCCATTCCCTCCTTTCCCCTCCCCTCCTCTCCTCTTCTCTTCCCTTCTCTCTTCCCCTGCTATATTGAATAATAGAAACTGAGGTAAATAGACCTATAATGTAACAATTTATGGAAATCTGGCTAGGAGGAGTTGCTATGTAACAAAAATATGCAATATGAGAAGAAATTTACTGCAGTTCTAGAGACTGGGAAATGAACCATCAGAACATCCAATGGCCAGGGCAAGATAGTTGGGGTTTGGTGAGCGCTTCTGCCTAAAAACATCCTTTTTCTCATGGTATGGAGTGGAATAAAGAGAAGAAGCAAGCTCTTCTTTTTATGAGGGCATTGATATCTTTGATTTATTTTATTCACAGTTAAATTGACCCACAGTGGTAAGAACCAGGAAGTCTGCTCCATGGCTTGGGAACCAGCCTCACATGCTGGAGGAAAAGGCAGCTCAGCTAGAGAAAGGAACACCAAGTAGAGGACGTTGGGAGGACCCATTCGGATTGAAAGATGTGTGCCAAAAGTAGACTATAGACTGAACATGATGGCTGCTCAATACTTCTATTGCAAACCACAACACTCAAAAGGAGAGAGAGCAAAAGGGAATGCCCCGCCACAGAGTGGGGCAGGGTGGAGGGGACAGGGTGGGGTTGGTGGGAGGGATGCTGGGACCATTGGTGGTCGAAAATGGGCACTGGTGGAGGGATGGGTACTCCATCATTATATGACTGAAACACAAGCCTGTAAGCCTGTAACTGTACCTCACGGTGATTCACTAATTAAAATAAATAAATAAAAACTGACTCTCAGTTTGTAACTGTGTATCTCATAGTGATTCAATAAAAAATTAAAACAAGAATAAGATAGGGTACCTGCTTTTTACCAAAGTTATTCAATAATTATACTGGAAGTTCTAGCCTGAAACATTTGAAAAGAAATAGAAATAAAATACATCTGAGTTCAAAAGGAAGGTATAGGAATATCACAGATGACATGGTTCTATACACAATAAATTCCAGAGACCCTACATGAAAGCCTCAGTTTCAGGGCACTGAAAAATCAATGCACAAAAATTATATGTGGTTCTATACACCAATAATGAACAATTTGAAAAGGAAATTAAGAGAGTAATTTAATTTCCAATAACATCAAAAGAGTAAAATATCTAGGAATAAATTTAAGAAGTTGAAAGACTTGATAAAATAAAAATTTTAACCCATTGCTCAAAGAAATGAAACAGCAATCTAAATAAATGAATCAGAAGACTTGGGTCAGAAGTTTCCATGGATCAGAAGACTTGATATTTTAAGATACACATATTCTCCAAGTTTTCTCAAATGCACTCCCTGTTTAATTTTCAAGTCTTCTTTGTAATTTTCAATCAGATCCTCAGATTTGTGTGCAATTAAAACCCCTGCCCCAAACTAAAATAATCTTAAGAAGGAAGACCAAAGTGAGTATGCTCAATATCTTTCAAATTATTTCAAAGTTTGCTAGAAAACTATGATCACTAAAGAATATACAACTAATATAAGGATTGACATGTAGTCTAATGGAGTAGCTCATTGACACTGGACAATGGTGCCAATTCTATCAGCACTTGTTGTTTCTTCAACAAATATGTGTAAATGGGGCTGGAGCGATAGCACGGCGGGTAGGGCGTTTGCCTTGCACGTGGCTGACCAGGGTTTGATTCCCAGCATCCCATATGGTCCCCTGAGCACCGCCAGGGGTAATTCCTGAGTGCAGAGCCAGGAGGAACCCCTGTGCATTGCCAGGTGTGACCCAAAAAAAGCAAAAAAAAAACCCAAAAAACAAAAAACAAATATGTGTAAGTAACCATTACCATATGAAAAAGAATGAAGGTAGTTTCTAGAAAAGATTAGTTCAAACTGAGCTAGTGACGTGAAGAGAACTAAAGTTATAAGCTCTTAAAAAAATGAAGGTAGAGCGTCACGACCTTGAATTTGGCAATTACATTTTTATATGACCTTGAACCACAAACAACAAAGAGAAAAATAACTAAATCGTACTTTAAAGAAATTAAAAACCTTTATTGCATCAAAGGATATACCATCATTAAAAGGCAACCTACATAATAGAAGAAAGCATTTGAAAATCCTATATGATTTTAATACCAGAATACATAAAGAACTACTCTCTCAACAACAACAAACTGACCAACATTTTGAGCCAATAATAACAACATAATAGCACTGCACTGCATTGCACTGCACTGTCTTCCCGTTGTTCATCGATTTGCTCGAGCGGGCATTAGTAACGTCTCCATTGTGTGTCTTGTTACTGTTTTTGGCATATAGAATACGCCATGGGTAGCTTGCCAGGCTTTGCTGTGCGGACAGTAGCTTGCTCTCGGTAGCTTGCCGGGCTCTCTGAGAGGGATGGAGGAATCAAACCCGAGTTGGCTGTGTGCAAGGCAAACGCCCTACCTGCTGTGCTATCGCTCCAGAACAACAACAAGGAAGAAAACCCCCAAACAGTTCAAACTTAAAACAGGGCAAAGAGCAAAGAACCTGATTAGATGTTTTGCTAAAGATGGTACATACATGTCCCCACACCCTGAAAGGCAGACACATACAAAGATGCTCACTCATTAGTCACTAGGAAAATGCAAGACACAGCAGGAAGAGACGCCACTTCACACCTACAGGAACAGCTACAATTAAAAAAGAAAAACCAAAATCAAGTGTTGACAAGAGTGGACAACTCAGCATCCTTCTGCGTTGGTGGGGGGATGGAAAGAGCAATTTCTGCTTTCAGGTACAAAAGAATTGAAAACAGAATCTTCGATAGATCTTAGATCTCCAAGAGCTGGATTAAATTGTCCTGAGCTGAGCTCAGTGGTCTGAATGCATGCAGGAGGTTTGGTTCTCTCCCCAGCACCGCATGGTCCGCTGAGCACTGCTGGGTACAAAAAAAACCCAAGCTTAGAGCAGGGAGTAGATCCCGAGCATCACTGAGTGTGTCATCCAAACACACACACACACACACACACACACACACACACACACACAAGAAAGGGAAAACAAAGCTGCAGAACTGTTTTGGGGGTAGAATTTTAGAGTCATATAGTAATGAAGTAAAAGCAGCCTTGACAGACCAGCCTCGTGGGATGGATCTAGGACATCGGCCAGCAGGGCAGTGCTGACTCGCAGTAGAGTCGGTAGTTCAGGGGTTTAAGTGTTTTTGCAATGCTGAGGAGGGGTTGACTTCCAGGCAGTGCTCTGGGGACCTTGGACCGTTCCTGGGGATGTTTGACCAAACTGGTTGGTGGTTTAATGCTCAATCCCAAAGATATGACGGTGCTCTGGGATCTCTGGGGCTATGCCAGGTCAGGTGGTCAGGTGGTGCAGTCCCCCCTTCTTCCCCACAGCCTTCTATGTGTTGGGAATCAAACTCCGATTCATAAACACACAAGGCATGTGTCCACTGGGTTCTTGCCCCAGCCCCATTGAAGCACACTTAGTTTGAGATCAGTGTTTGGAAAGTTTGTTTCTCATTTGGCTGAAGAGTCAGATTTTATTGCTGCATGTTGACAATTGCACAAATCCATCTGAATATCTGTCAGCGGATGTTCATGATGGAAAAGGAGGGAAGGTTAGATCAGGACAGGCGCTGAATTGGGGTGGGGGTGGGGAAGGGTGGAGGGGGAGGAAGAAATTCCCACCTCGGTCTGGTCTCTTTTCCTGAACTACTTCTGCACATCTGGGGCTCGAAGAGAAGCGGCTGTCTCCTTCCATGGCCGCTGCAGCTGACGTGAAGTTGACAAGTCATCTCTGCAGCCCTCGGGAAGTCAGCAGAGCGATGGAGAAACTGCTGAGGCTGGAGCTCTATTCTCAGTTCTCATATTTCCCCCCAAGAGACAAGAGAAGTGATAGAGTTTTGGAGAACTTGCTGAATTTTTATATTCTAATAAGCCAAAAGGGGAAAGAAAAACCTGAAGCAGGTTTATTAATTCAATGAGAATTTTACATACTTATGTACTTGGTTATCATCCCTTAGGAATATTCCAGGCTTTTCACTTAGGAAAGAGTATATTGGAGCTGGGGCGGGGGGAAAGTTCCTGAAATTTAGGATGAATGGGATATAGGATCTCATCATTATTTTGGTTTCTAGCAAAAGAGTATTCCATTGTGTATATATGTACAATAGTTTCTCTAGCCAGTCATCTGTTCTGTGACACTTGGGCTGTCTCCAGGGTTGACTACTGTGACTAATGCTGTGGTGAACACAAGAGTGCAAATGTCTCCTCTGAAAAGCAATTTTGGCCCTTTGGGTAATTGTCGAGAAGTGGAACTGCTGGTCTTATGGAAATTCAGTTCCTAGTATTTTTTGACAAGTGTTTCGTATTGTTTTCCAAAACGTTGGACCCGTCAATATTCCCACCATTCTTAGGGATCTCATTCTGCAATAAAGAAAGAGAGAAAATGACTTCCTGCACCCAGCATTTCCACTGTTGCTCTCAGCGAGGTGGTGTTCAGGTTGTCTGCCCCTCCAGGTCACAGAGCCACCAGGCCATCACCAGATGCCCCATCCTTCACAACCTTATTAATTAAAAAATGTTAATGCTTTCATGGATTTATTGTGGTGTACAATATTATGGACTTTCCATATGTTTGTTTAATCCTCAACCCTCTCACCACCGAAGTTCTAGTGCTGTTGTGTCATCAAAGAGACCGCTGTTCCCATTCCTTCTACCCCCTCTGCACCCCAGTAAGGTCTCAAATAAAGTTCTTTCCATGGGAAGGCACCTCTGGCTCAAACTGGAGACTGTAATGAAAAGGATATCACATAAGAAATAGCTCTAATTCCTTCACCAGAGTCCAGGTCTCTCGATGGGTTTCCCTAGACCTCTGCACCTTCAAAGCTTTGCCCACTCCAGAGGGCCCTGCCCTCCCAAAGCTCTATCCTGGAAGGGCGGGCAGAGTCCCTTTGCACACTGGACATGGGAGCTGCCAGTCCAGAGAAGCCTGAATGATACCAGCATCTGTAGAGTCCTGTCTCAGTGTCTTACCAAAGCTGCCCAGGTGGTCCCATTTTACAGATGAGAAGATGGAGGGAGAGGTGACATTGGCGTGGATCTGAAATTTAATGCAGTAGAGTCAGGAGCCAATGCTCACCCTTGTCCCTGTTGTGATGTACATAGTTCTGACTCGATCTGGGGGGAAATGACTTCCTGAGCATCCCACGAACCCCGTGCTCACTGCTCATAGGGTCAAAGACATGGCATTGCTCTTCTTTCTTCATTTCAAAACTGATGCTTTTTAAAAATTATGTTTTAGATTGTTATCACAGTGTTCAAGTTTATGATATCAATGTACACAGTTACTTCACCCCTCCCTTACCAATAATCCCGTGCCGGCGACTCTCCACTGGTGTCCCAATGTCACTGTGTTTGTCTCCTCTTTCTTACCTTTCCCCTGTTTATGAGTTTCCTAATATGAAGACAAGTTTGTGTCATTGTTCAATACTGTCTATTCCCTTGTTGTGTCTCTCGATAGTCCATAAACCACCTGTATTTGTTCCTCTCCCTCCAAATTGTTGCTCTTAACATGGCACTCTCTAGCTTTGTTTATGTTATATAAATATCACAATTTCATCATTTCATACAGCTGTATCAGCTGCATAGTATCCCATCGTCAACGACATCTCCCTTCTGGGCCAGAGACACAGTACTGAAAGTTCTTGCCTTGCAGGAGACCTCCTTGGATTAAACCCCAGCTCCATTTATGTGGTCCCCTGAGTGCCACCAGGAGGGATCCCTGAGTACAAAAGCAGGGGTAAGTTGTGGCCATAGCCCAGTGTGGCCCCCAAACCAAAAAAAAAATCACTTCTTCACTTTCCACTATTTGGCTCTTCCCCAAGGTCCCTCTGTGTACATCAGTACTTCCTGGGTGGTGATACAACTTCCAGCTGCTGTTTGCAAGGCCGGCGAGCTGTGGCCTTGGCTGGTCTCCTTCCACGGGCTCTTCATGATAATTCACTCCAGGGATACCTAGAAGGGATATTTAAGAACTAGAAGGTGCTGAATAGAATTGCCCTTGACCTCGTCTGTCTAGAGGTGGGACTTGAGATGGGCATTTCTAGCCACTGTCCAGATGATACTGGTCTGCAGACGAATGTGGAAGGCCCAGAAGTGAACCTGCTCTGCTCTGTATTTGCAGCAAACACTACTCACCTCATAATATAAACCAAGAACGTGTCCCTTACCTAGTACTACGATTGGAACATGTTCGCCACCAACTAATTATCTTACTGCTCTCCCATTTCATTTTCCTAAGCACAAACCAAATGAAATCTATAGAGATTGTGACATCTGCTGTTGCAATATTTTCCCTGGAAAATTTAAACATAACCATACATTCAGGCGCGTGCATGAGCATGTGCACATGCACAGACACACACATACACACACACACACACACACACACAGACAGAGAGAGAGAGAGAGAGAGAGAGAGAGAGAGAGAGAGAGAGAGAGAGAGAGAGAGAGAGAGAGAGCTGCTGGAGCATGTTTTAAAAAGGGAATTCAATAAATGCATTGGAAATTTCATCTAACATTAAGTTGTATTTAAAAAAAAAATCATCTTCACCCCTTTGAAACTTAAATTCATTCTCTAACCACCTAACCTCCGGATATTCTCTGCCTGACTTAAAAGCTGATGATGAATTACATGAAGAAGTAACTCATTGCTTCTGGGTTCTCGCCATTACTGCAAATCCGTAAATTGCCCAAAACTGTGGCTTTGAAGGTTGTTCACTCCCAAGAGTTCTCTTATGAATTTGCACTTAATCTTTGATCCTGACATACCATTTAGGCTTCCTATTTTAATTATTTACAAACTACACATTTAAAAGCCCTGTGACCACTCGTGCTTACTATCCACGATTTTCCCCTCCGTGCACTGGCAGATGGCCTCGAGTCTTCCTAGGACTTCGTGTTGCACCCACACACCCGTGTTCTGGGGGACTCTCCCGGTAGGTAGATCTAGGAACCTCTCGTGGTCTGGAACTCAGATACTGACATTCTGACTGACACCCAGCATGAAAATCACATTACTCTGGTTATAAAAAACCCTCACCGGCTACCTGTAAAGTACAGGATTATGTGTAAAGTCCTCGTTATTAACTTACGAGTCTTTAAATTGACTTGGTTTTGAATACCTCAGAGACATTCTGGAACCATACATTCCCGCTCGTTTTCTTTGGTCTCAGTCAATTGGATTAGTTCTTTTTGGCTGAAGACATTAAGCTACGGGGCATTTTAAATGTTTGCTCTCTACTTATGGAATTTATTAACCATGGAGGTCAGGCTGTCTTACTCTCTGTCAAGCTTTCACTGGAAATTTAAGAGGTACCTTTTCCAGATTGCTGATTTGGTTAAATAAGCCATAAATCGATCCACTGCTGTTTAGTTTTTAAATGGCTGTTCTTCTTTGGTATTTTTATGAATCTGGTCCAAGAGTTTGTTTAACATGTCACAGTTAAATTTTATATTATTCCACTTAATATCTTTTTTTCACATCATGACTTGAAATGCTGTCAAAGTGAATTCCTAATTAAATGCTTTGCATGACATATTACCTCTTACCATCTGCTTCAGAAGGATGTCACAAGGACAAGGAGATGTTATATGTGAAAGCACTTGGGTTGTGAAAGAGCAGGTATTATATTTAATTATGCACATCTATTTCACCTTATTTTGGCTATTAATCACTCCACTATGAAGATGCTCCAAAATTAATTGCCAAATGAAGAATTAAATGATAGACACCAAAGGGAACAGGGATGTAGGTCAGGGATTTCTTCAGCAAATTTTAATCTAGCATCTCTTGTTAAGATATAAATATGCCTAAATTTAACAAACTAGAAAATGAAATGTCTAAGTTGCAGACTGAGACAATAAAGAAAGAGATAGCTCAAGATACTGTACCGTAATGTCCAAAGACATCCTGGCTATAAAGCTGAGGGGAATGAGCTTTCCTCGGGAAGAGGCAGTGAGGGGCAGAGGAGGGGGGATAGAATTCAGGGGGAAAAAACACGTGGGCTTGTCTAGGATTGGATCCAGCAAGAAGTAGCCGAGAGGGTATAGGAACATTACACAAAACTCCAGTGTTGCAAAAGACAAATGATTAATTTTTCCCTTCCAGTTGGAAACAGGGCGCCTAAGCACAGCCCATATTAACTGAAAGATGATGTTTTTTTAAAAATATAGCATGTAGATTTCTTACACATTTAAGTTATCATAAATAAGCCATCTTACCATTTCTTTTAATAGAAAAGTCTTGCTTTCAAGCAAGATACTTGGTCACTTGGTTGGGCTCAACCAAGCCCAAACTCAGAGATAGGATAGGCAAGGAGAGAGATGGCAGGAGAGTTCTTCAGAGAAAAGAAAGGATTCACTGTTTGATTGCATCTTCCTTCCAGTTTGGGTATGTTTAAAGACATACAGTTGTGGGAATGGGATCAAGGTCAAAATTTGGGATCTAAGGCAAGAACTTGATCAGTCACTCGAGAATATCTGCAGCTATCCCATGTCCCAGGAAGTCCAGAGGTTATGGACCCAGTTCAGAACAAGAGCTGCTCTTAACAGAGCATATTCAATCATTGCCAATTCAATCTAGCCCGTCTATTTAACGAGCAGCTCCCACGGCCAAAGTGTCTCGGGTGGGGTGTGGTCACCAGTGCTGCAGGAGATGAGAGGAGGAGGAAGCAGAGCTTGGAATAAACTTGGGAGGGCAAATCTTCCACACAGGAAACATTTTCCATCAGAAGAGACAGAAGCGACATGAATACCAAGTAGATCAAGAGCAAGTCTGTCACTCTGTGCTAGATTTCAGAGAAAGATCCAGAAGGAAGGAAAAGGATTTGCTGGGGGGAGTGACGGGGTGGGGTGGGGTGGGGAGGAGGCAAGAAAATAATGGACCTGACATGGACAGGTAGAAGACTCACTACTCAACGTATGGTGCATGGACCAGCTACATGAGCATCTCTTGGAATTCAGCAAAAAGTCAGCCCAAAGACAGCCCCACCTTGCCAAGATGGAATCAAAATCTGCATTTTAACAAGACCCCTCTGATTAATCTTTACATCATGGTTTATGTGGTACCGTGTCAGAAGACACCGGACAAGCTGTGCAAGAATGAAGACATCATACAAACAGACCTCTGGGAAAACACTGAGGCCTGTGGAATGGCCCAATTGTAGCTGAGTGCTCCCTCAATCCTTCCCTCTGGTAGGTCTCCTGGACCTAGTGGAGTATCCGTAAGAAGAAGAAGGGTTGGCCTCATGTGCAAGGAAAGTGCCAGCTATAAGCCAACCCTGTCGAAATGCTCTTCTAAGCCCTGAGAACAGCAGGGAAACATTTGGAAGGCGGGCCCAGGCTTGGGATTAGGCAAGGACTGAAAATGTCGTCTTCAGCATGTCTACTCGCAAGGGCTTGCAGGTATGGATCTGAGCCACGGCTGTCCAAGGTTAAAAAAAAGTCATACACATGCCAAGGGGGAAAACCCCTACTCTTTCTGTCCTATGAGTTCATGCTTGCCTGGTTTGAATTAGAGTGGTTCATCATGGAGCAGAGAAAAAAGACATTTTAATGGAATTGGCAAAAGCCAAGCCACAATGCCCAGCAGAATAGGTTGGAAGTAAATGCTCTGCCCTGACTTTCTATTAGCAAAAAGGATTGCTTATGCCTAAGATTAATAGAGTGCTTCGGTCACTTGAAGACCATTTTATAATTATTACAATTCCTCTCTCCCTCTCTCCTTCCTCTCCTCCATGCCTCCTTCCTTCTTTCTTCTTCTCGCTTTCTAAAAGCATTTCAAAATAAATGTGGTTTTCATGCAAATCGAAACCAGCTGAAAGCTTTGTTAAGGCCAAGATGTAATTGAAGATGGCATTGAAGTCTCCGAGTCTCTCCTGTCTCCTGAGATATCATCATAAAATAAAAGACTTCATCAGGTAATGTTTTCTTCATTATTCAACATCACAATTCTGAAGCGAAAAAAAGATAATTAGACATTCACTGCTGTCGACACATAGTTTATGAGGAGCTTCTAGTTAATTAGTTATGGTAAAAGGTTTTTATATAGTCATAATTACTTTCTATTTCAGAGGAAGAGAAGCAAACATACACATATTTTATTTTACCTGGTGACAAGTTTATCAAAGTGATGCTGGTGTTTTGATGACCCTTCTCACCTTCCTCAGGCTTCCCAGGATATAATGCAAAGTGTCATGAGGGGATCTGAATAGCCCAGCTGTTGTTACCTTTCATCAGAGCCACACATATGAAATCCTTACTCAGCCGCTTGCAAGATTCTAGGAGAAAATCCCATCTTCTTGGATTCTCGAAGATGGATTCTTGGATTCTGTCTTCTTCTACCATCAACAAAGGGCTCCTCTTTGGAATAATTCAGGGAAAGGACCCAGTTCTTTTGCTTCAAATATCAGAGATGCCACCTTCCCAGGAATGCCTTTTCTTTTCTAACTTCTGAAGCAAAATGGTGGGGGAAAGGGAATATGTTGGGAATGCAGCATTCCATACATTACTTGGAAGGATTTGACTCACAAAAGCTTTTTCCCTTTTCTTTTTTTTTTCATCAGCTGTCTCTGAAGATTTAATTATTCAAGATCTCAAATGCAATTGGCAAACGAATAAAACTCACATAAAAAGATTGAGTTTCTCCCCGTTGTGCCTCTCCAATTCCAATAAAGTCTTCACTGTGGGGACCCCTAGAGCCTACCTCTTTGGGGAGCATTCCTTGGTTACTCTGGGGCACTGATTGTCTGACCTCTAGATCAGACAGACATGTGCTTCATTGCTGATTTCCCAGGGTGTCACGTGGCTGACACGTACACCAGGTGTACATTCAAAGTGTGTTTGACTCTGGGCTAGGGACACAGTTTTCCTCCATCTAAGGCCAAAGTTATATTTGTTAAGACAGAAGATGGAAAGCAGAAATACGCATGAAAAGGGCAAAGTAGATTTACTGTTTCTGGCATATCGAATACGCCCCAGGTAGTTGCCGTAGCTTGCCAGGCTCTGCCGTGCAGGCGGGATACTCTTGGTAGCTTGCTGGCTCTCCAAGAGGGATAGAGGGATCGAATCGGGGTCGGCTTCATGCAAGGCAAATGCCCTACCCGGTGTGCTATCACTCTGGTCCATGCAATTCCAAAGGGTGTGTAAACATGGTACATGAGATTATCTCACCAGGCCAATTTATGTTACTAAATGATGGTATTCAGAGTCAGGCAGAAGAAAGAACTTTTTTAGACTGAAAAAATTACATTGATTTTGGACATGTAGAATGCCTGGATAAATGAAATGAAGTAATTGTGTTGTCGCATGTGATATTTATTCCTTCTGTCCCTATTTCACCCTAAATCCAAACATATGAGTTAGCATGGAGTTATGACATGAAACAAAGAAGAGTCAACTTTCATCTCATTTCCTTGAGGTAATTAAGACAATATTTACTATTCTATGTATTTTAATAGGACCATCTAAGCACTGATTCTAATTATTAATAATAATCCCATAATCTAGAAAATATGTTGATTAGAATGACAAATGACCCCTTTGCATGTCCTCTTAAAGGAATGAGATAATTTTTTAATACATCCCAAGTGAATTATTTTTTAAATGTGACACTTGAGATCCAATCAATATCTTTAACTAATTTATGTAGAATACCATAATATCTTAAATTTCTGACTAAATAGTTCTCAATTTGGTTTGCAAATTATTATTAATTATGCTAATATATACTAATTGCCAATGCAATTACAAATTTGAAGATTAACCCAGAAATTTGGAAGAGCAAAGTTTTATTAATTAAGTATCAATAAATTACATAGGCAAGAGCAGAAGCAAGGCTTTAAAATTCTTTTTTTGACTAGCTTGATGTCTACAAAATCCAAACCTAATGTGGAAACATCTGACTTCAGTCGCTAAGTGACTTGTCAGTGAACTCTGTTCTCCATTACGTTCCAAACATGTCCTTTGTCTTCAGTATTCCTGGTGTTTTCAAAAGTCCATTTCTAACCATGAAATGACTCTCTCTATACCCCAAGGAAAATAGAAGACCGTGTTCTTGGACCTTTTTGTCAGTGTCTTTCGAGGCTGCTTGAAGCCACAATGGTTAAGTAACAGGACTGTAAAACAATCACTAATATTTATTTGCTGAACCCTCATAGATTCTTCAGGACATAGCCGTTATGACTGCGACTTGAATGGTGGGCATCACAATGTTGCTGAGGTTCAAAATGATGAATGAGAAAATTCGTTGGGTTCCAGAGTAACAGCAAGACTAGACTATCTAAGTAAGACAAATTGCAATACTCTTCCTTAACTGTTGCAACTGGTTTGCTTCAAGCACACATAGTTGTAGGGCAGGAGAATGGCAGGGCTGGAGTAGGCAAAGTACCTGAAGCTATCAGCAGGAATCAGCGCTTCCAAGAGCACTTATATAGAGCATCTGTGGGGCATATCACTTCTTAACATGAGACAGTACATCAAGGATGTTGGAGTTACAACATGGCACCAACTACCAAAAGGCCATCATAAGATAAGGAGTTTCAGTCATGGCTTCATAAGATAAGAGCACTTACATCCAGGGTAGTTGAGCAAGGTTGTTTACAGCATGCACAAGCAAGTTTCAAATCTCACATCATACAACTATAGTAAGAAACAAGCAGGTAGCTCTGGCAGTTAGCATACTATTATTTTCAGGACGCAAGGAGTTATATTTCTCTATGACTTATGACATTCATTCCTTTGGCCAAAGTATTGGTAACCTCTGTGTGTGTGTGCTCTTAAGCCAGGCTCTATTCTGGATATTGAGTATATAAAAAGTTCTCATCAAGTAGAAATGATGTCCCTCTCATAGTTTTCTCAGGAGGAAAGAACAGAAGTAATCGGCAAGAGAGAAAAAAATCACTTTGAGAATATGATTCATTGAGTAACAATTTCTAACTTGTAGTTCTCATATCCTAGACTTCACTGTATCACTGCATCACTCGAGTGGGTACCAGTAATGTCTCTATTACACTCAGCTCTGAGATTTTAGCAGCCTGTTCTTACTCATCTTTCCCAACGGTTGGAGGCTCTTTCAGGGTCAGGGTAATGAGACCTATTGTTACTGTTTTTGGCATATTGAATACAGCACGGGTAGCTTGCCAGGCTCTGCCATGCAGGCGGGATACTCTCTGTAACTTGCTGGTCTCTCCGAGAGGTATGTATGTCAATCCTAGACTTATCCTAGGACTTATTCTGGACTTATTCTAGACTTACAGACAGAATATCATGGAAGAGCTTATTTCATTCCAAGGCACTTAGGAAGCAATCTTCTTGGTTTCATTCACCTATGTGCTCAAGAATAGGTACTTGCTGAAGACCTATAGATAGAAGTTTCCATAAACATTTGATATGAATGGTATTTCCTCTCCCGAAGGCTTGTTCACTTGGGTTAGGTCCTAAACCTACTTTAACTCCCAGTGAAACAAAATTTCTTCTTCTGAGGTAGAGTACCCTTGGCCCTGGAATGCTGGGAAGAATAAAAACAAACAAACCAAAAATCCCCAAATGCTTCTAAAGTACTTTAAAGGTCCAAAATTAAATTTGGCACATTAATGACAAGTTTTGTTATTAATGACAGGAATTGCCAACAAACCGAGAACAAAGAAAGTTCCAGGCACGTATCATTCATCTGATGTTTTTTAATCCATTATATTTTCCTTTAACAGCAAAACAAATCTTGTTATAAATTACTAGTTATAAATTACTTGTTTAAAAATATTATGACTGCTCATTTGAGTAACCCAGGAGGTAGATTTGCTATAATTTTTTTTAAAAAAATCTACCAAATGAACTATAATTCATTTACCATTAGCATCCAATAAGAGCTACAAACCATGTGGTGAGAATGAGTAATGGTTGCAGGATAAGAATTAACTTCAGAGAAATATTAAAGATCTTGATATTTTTAGTACGTTGGGATTAACTATCATTTGCAATTTGACCACTTGTAGCACTCAATTTTATAAAAGAAAGTTAGAAAAATAAAACTAAATACATGATTAAACCTGACCTGGTATCTATTAACATTAATCTAGATTAGTGTCTCCCAACCCTATTTTGTTTCAATCCAGGGCATTTCCTATGACAGCAAGGAATGTTAGGAAATTATTCCAAATTCCTTAAACGAAATTAATTTTAAGTCATATTACTAAAAATAAATGTCTACCATATGGTATATTAGGGAGAAGAAAATGCTAGAAAGTCAAACTAATAACTTAGAAAAAGATTGCAACTCATTAGCTAACTTAAGTGAGGATTTAGATAATACATTTTAAGCCACAAATTCCCAGTCAATGGAAATATAGTTTTGGCAATGAAGAGAAACAGTAGTCGAAAGATTTCAAGTTGCATAATGAAATCTCTTAATGAAGTGCTTTCTGCTTCGAAGAACAAATTCCAGTTTCAAAAACATTGACAGTCATTCTTCCTCCCTCAGAGTTTGGGTAAGAATGATGTAGCCTATGTGACACTTCTATGGTTTAGAATAGGTTTCTTATACAGTCTTGGCTGATAAGTAATGCTGGTCAACTAGTTGGCCTTGGAGCAAGAGCAAGTCAAAAGGCCATTTGGGGAAAGACCTTCCCCAAGTTCCACTGTAAATGAAGTGGGAAGGCACATCTCTAAGAGTTCAGCATTGGCCATGGGGCTATTGGGCACCTACAAGAGTCAAGGCTATACTTGACGATCAGCACGACAGCTCCACATCACGTGCAGAAGTCAGTGCTACATGAACTCGGCTCAATTTGATCCGGATACAAAGTGAAGTGAGGAGTAGGAGCTGGGAGTCACCGGAAGAAGGATTAGAAAAAAGTGATTGGTCCAACGTCAGTTGAATTTCAAGTCATGTGTGTGAAAATGGGTCAATGTTCACTTGACCCAATTTTGGGCCGATGGGCCAGGTGAGTAGAATTGGAAACCTTAGTGAGGGCCCAAAAGGGATCAAGAATGAGACTCACTCACTCTTTTAAAAAGACCAGTCCTCATACATAAATTTAAAACCAAGGTACTGTTCATGTTATCACTTTCAGAAGACTAAAAAGTATATTTTGCACTAAAATCTCCCAATTAGTGTTACCATGGACCTGCCTCATTGTCTGATTTTAATACTTATTCTGAGGCAGGTAAATGGAAACAATGCCTAAAAGCTGTAAATACTTCGAGTGTGGATATAAAATTTCGTGTGCTTAAAATAGAATCAATTTATAGAGGGAAAATATTAAGAAAGCAAAACACTAAGGAAACTATAAATAATTTGGGAATTCAAGTTAAAGAGAAAGTTTTGAAGACTATCATAACATATATGTATATAGCACACACTATTTTATTGAAAAGATGCCAGGCATTGTATGTGACCTATTTAGGTTCAATCCCTGGCACGCAATATGGTCTCCGGATCTCCTTCAGGAGTGATATCTGAGTGCAGAGTCAGGAGCAAAACTTGAGCATCACCAGGTATGGCCAAAATACAACAAAAATAAAATTAAAAAAATAAATAACTTCAGGCAGAATGGATTTGATCGTTCACGTCACTAAGATTCTCTGCAGTTCTTTCTGCAGGTGGCAGACATAAGGTATACACAGATTTTGAAGATGTTCTGGTCTTTGATGGTCAAGAATCATGGGACAAATTCCCCTTCATTGATTCAATAATGTATATTCAACAAGTTTTTGAAAACACTTAACAGTTATCAGAAGCCACCACGCAATGTGGTCAGGTCCTATACAAGTAAATGAAGCTAAGTTAACATAGGAAGGGTTGCAAAGGAAGAACATGTATGAAAAACTACAGATTCACAGATGAAGTAGACCTCTGTTTTGGGTGCACGTAGGGAAGCCTTCCTACAGAAGTACTGGACGTACTGGAACCCACAAACCAAGAGCAGGAGTTACCCACATGGCGAAAAGATCAGGGAAGAACATGTGAAGAAGTAAACACAGGCTCCCAGGAAGGATTAAATGGTGTTTCTGGGGAGAGCAGAAGACTCAGTTAAGAAAGGCAGTTGTTCCAGACATCAGAGGAGTTGATATAAAAGGGTGAACATTCTGGAAGAGGGGCGGGGAAGATAGTTCAAGTATGAGCATACATACCTTGCATGAGCAGAGCCTTGAGTTGAATCCCTGTCCTCACAACCCACTCCCCCACCTCAGCATCTCTGGGTACAATCGTGATGCCCTGCGAAGCACCACTGTGTATGACCCTATTAAATGATAAATAAAGTTTAGGGGGAAAATACACTTTCTATACAAAAAGCCTATAGAGAAACAGTGTTGGACTTGGCAATCATTTTAGCCTTGTACTTGTTATTTATTTAATATTTGAAAATATTTTTAAAACTATAGAAGGATGTCTATCTTTGTTATGAAGAATTGCCAAAATTATCACAAAATTTTATTAGAAAATTAAAATGCTCCTTGAATACAAATCTAATGAGCCTACTATCCACATTTACAAGTGAGTACTTCCAAATGAAACCAAGCTCTCACCTTCTGTGTTTCCTCTGGCCACTGTCTCCTGAAGTCTCCTAGAAGCTGGAAGCTGCTGGGAAATGTCTGTTGTGGAGACTTTTTCATTTTCCATAGCACAGTCTTGGTAGTGAAGTTGACTAGAATCAGAAAAAAGCTATCTTCAGTCTTGGGACTGGAGAGACAGTAGGAAGCTTGTCTTACACTCAGCTGACTGGGATTTCATTCCCAGCACCTCGAGGTCGTTATGACTAATAAATAACAATCATTTATAAATTATAATTACTTA
Source organism: Sorex araneus (assembly GCF_027595985.1). NCBI lineage: Eukaryota > Metazoa > Chordata > Mammalia > Eulipotyphla > Soricidae > Sorex > Sorex araneus. Next base: position 9,081,528 of record NC_073312.1, read on the forward strand.
ATGATGATCCCTGAGCACCTCCAGGAGTAAGCCCTGAGCTGCGTGTGGTCCCAAAACAAAACCAAGAAATGCCTCCTGGTCTTTCAAGAGAGGGTTGAAAGAAGTACCAAATTACTTACCAATGGTCTTCTCTCGTCTGTCACCCCCTTTTCCCACAGTATCTCTGTCAGCATTAGAATAAATTTTACACAGTAGATGATGGCTACAATAAGGCATAGCAGCTTAGGGTATACTAATATGATGAGAGCGGGGCAGGCATTATAAAGCCAGATGGCCCTGGGTATATTTCTGGGACCATTACTTAGCGGCTGGGCCATCTCAGATGAACGGTGCACCTGTTCTGTGCATGGATTTTCAAAAAGTCAAGTGAAGCAGTCTTCCTTACACACCTGGTGATTATGGCTGTCCTGAGGGGCTTCTGTTTGCCCTGCCAGCTCCTACTGCAACCGCCCTTGGCCTGCCTCCCACACCTGTACCTGGGTGACTTGCTTAAAAGTGGGCAATGTTGAGTTGTTTGCCCCCAGCCCTGATTGGTTGCCTAGAGGCCTTGGTTCGAGGACTGGGGGCAGGAGGATGAGTTACCGTACTAATTCCCCAGTTCTTCCTCATCAAGCTGCCATAGTTATCTGCAACCCAGTGCCCCCCCCCCACACACACACACCTCTATCCACACTCTCTCCCTGCCCCCATGGGCAGGCTTGGGTGAGGGTGGGCAGGTGAGGACTCCCTGCAGCTCGCCAGGGTGGTGCACCATCCTGCGTTCCTTTCTATGAATCCCGCTCACACCTTTGTAAATACTCCCCTTATCCAATTCTTCAGTTTGAATGCACCATCTGGTTTCTGCCAGAATCCTGTCTAATAGAGTGTTTCTTTTCCGTAATGTGCTAGGAATAATAGCAAGCATGTGATAAGCACTCTATAGGTATTTGATTAAAATAAATGAGATTTAGGAATGGGTTTCGTTGTCTATTTAGATAAACCTTTCCTAATCCGGCCAGAAAAGTAAGAAATCTTCACAACACTTTGCTAAATAAAACTTGCATCTAAAATCGCCATCATTCTATTTCTAATCATGTCTGCTGCTGTGCTTTGGTTTAAGAAAAAATGTGAGTCAAATATTATTAAAGTTGTTTTGAATTTAATATCAGCCTTTGGAGAATTTTTAGCATTGCTTATTATACCATTAAATATATCATTTTTTTCCTATTTGATACACCAGTGTGTTTTTTATATATGTACAGTATTATTTCCTTTGATACTTTAAAACAATTGCAATGAATATACCTATTTATTTACACTTAAGTAATTAAATGAAAAAGTATTTCACCCTTCCTTCCTTCCTAATCCCTCCCTCCCTCTCTGCCTCTCTCCCCTCCCTCTCTCCCTTCCTTCCTTCCTTCCTTCCTTCCTTCCTTCCTTCCTTCCTTCCTTCCTTCCTTCCTTCCTTCCTTCCTCCTTCTCTTTCTCCCTTCTCTTTCTCCCTCCCTCCTTCCCTCCCTCCCTCCCTCCCTCCCTCCCTCCCTTCCCTCCCTCCCTCCCTCCCTCCCTCCCTCCCTCCCTCCTTCCTTCCTTCCTTCCTTCCTTCCTTCCTTCCTTCCTTCCTTCCTTCCTTCCTTCCTTCCTTCCTTCCTTCCTTCCTTCCTTCCTCTCTCCCTTCTTCCCTCCCTCCCTCCCTCCCTCCCTGCCACTGTCCCTCCACCCCTCCGCTTCTCCTTCCCTGGCTCCTTCCCTCTCTCCTTTCCCTCTCTCCCTTCCCTCTCTCCCTTCCCTCTCTCCCTTCCCTCTCTCCCTTCCCTCTCTCCCTTCCTCCCTCCCTTCCTCCCTCCCTCCCTCCCTTCCTTCCTTCCTTCCTTCCTTCCTTCCTTCCTTCCTTCCTTCCTTCCTTCCTTCCTTCCTTCCTTCCTTCCTTCCTTCCTTCCTTCCTTCCTTCCTTCCTCTCTCCCTTCTTCCCTCCCGCCCTCCCTCCCTGCCACTGTCCCTCTGCCCCTCCACCCCTCCACCTCTCCGTCCCTGGCTCCTTCTCTCACTCCCAACCTCTCTATTTCCCTCTTTCTTTCTCTTTCCAGACCCAGCACTGCTCAGGGCTTACTTCGGGCTCTGTACTCAGGGATCATCCCTGGCAGTGCTCAAAGGACCATGTGTTGTGCTGGGGACTTTTCAGGATCAACCCCCAGCAAGGCAAGTGCCCTACCTGCTGTATTCTCTCTATGGCCCTATTCCACATTTCTTGACTTACAAAAGTAGCACTGTCATCCCGTTGTTCATCGATTTGCTCGAGCGGGCACCAGTAACGTCTCCATTGTGAGACTTATTGTTACTGTTTTTGGGATATCAAATACGCCACGGGTAGCTTGCCAGGCTCTGCCATGCGGGCAGGATACAAATGTATCTGATTTTAAAAGGCTTGCCAATTTATTTATGATGTTATAGCATTTTATAGATACCTTAATAATTTTAGTGTGATGTATGGGGCCCTGGATTCAACTCTGGCTTGACAACAATAAAAATTTCTTATCTGAAAAGGGAAATCTTCCACAACTGGAATGATTTTGGTTTTTCTTTCTAAATGTTAATGCTTTCGTTTATTTTTTTAAAAAATCTTTTAAAAAAATGGGGCCACATCTGGCTGTGCTCTGGGCTAACTCCTGGTTCTGTGCTTGGAGATCACTCCTGGCACTGCTTGAGTGACCATGTGTGGTTCCACAGGTTGAACACAGTCAGCAATGTGCCAGGAAAGAGTCCTGCCCATTCTGCTATCTGGCCCCAGCAGTCCAAGCTATTGGCATAAATTTGCCCATAGTCATAATCTGCTTTATTATCCTTTTAATAACTAGTTAAATAAAGTGGAAGAACAGAAATATGTAATATCACAAATTAAAGAGATGTTAACACAATACAGATATTAAAATGATAATGAAGCACAACTGTTAGTACTTTTTTTAAATTAATTTTTAGTTTAAAAATTTGGGGCTGGAGTGATAGCACAGCGGGTAGGGCATTTGCCTTGCGCACGGCTGACCCTGGTTTGATTCCCAGCATCTCATATGTTCCCCTGAGCACCGCCAGGAGTAATTCCTGAGTGCATGAGCCAGAAGTAACCCCTGTGCAACGCCGGGTGTGACCCAAAAAGAAAAAAAAAATTGAGTTTACTTTGTTCTTAGTTTACTTTGCTCTTGCTTTTATAGATCGTCATGATTTTTTGTCACTAATAATGCTATTAATTTTATTTTATTATGCTTTCTAGTTAAAGCATTTTAAGCTGTAAGCTTCCACATGAGCACAACTTTAGCTGAATTCCATGCACCTTATATGCTTTCACTAATATTTCACTAATATTCAGTTTAAAATATTTTCCAGTTCCTCAGTTTCTTCTTTAATCTGTATTATATCCACTGTTGTCTAACTTTTAAATATAAAAATGGAGCATAATAAGAAGAATTTTTGCCATTGACTTATACATTTTTGAGGGGGAGGGGAACCATCATATAATTTATTCTGTAGTCTATACACAGCTTTCAATCCCTTTACGCATATTTGAATATTTTTACAACACAAATATGATCAGCGAATGTTCTATAAGCTCTTAAAAATCTACATATTCAACACACAAATGAACCTCGGACCCAAGCAACTTGCTACAGAGATGGCCCTGGACTTTGCAACAGGCCATTTCTGCTCAGCTGCTCCAGACGGGGCCAGGCACTGTCCCTCCGCCTGCCCTCTAGGAACTCCGGCGGTCACCATTTTCTAGAAGTCAGCAATAAGCTCCAGGTATGTGCGGTGGTGGCGTCAAACGCCAGGCCTCACGGGACAGGGGAGGAGTGAACACTCCTCCTTCCCCGCCCCAATGGGACTCTGAGATGATGCCACACCCGCCACCATCTACTTAAGCTCCCACAAAGCCAGGATCCAGAGACACGCAAAAGAACCTTGGACCCAAGCAACATGTTGCTGCAGCAACCTTTTCAGACCCTAATTATTAAAATTTTAGAATTCCTAGAGCAAGAGTGGCCGCGCGACATTATATTGCATCCATCACACACAATACAAAACACATCGTCTAGCATTGACTTTTCAGCAGGTATGAGTGGTGGTGGGTCTGTAGCGAAGTAGAGAAAGAGTGTTGTGCAAATTGTCTGCCACACAGGCAGGGGGAGGTGTGGAATGGGGGGAGGGGAGATCCTGGGGATTTGGGTGGTGGAAAATCTGCACTAGTGAAGAGATGGGTGTTGGATGACTGTATGATCGAAACTTAAACATGAAAGTTTTGTTACTGTACCTCACGGTGAATCAATTAAAAAAAAATCTACATACTCTGCCAATGCTTATAGTGATGGTGTAGCATTAGCATTTTATCATTCATGTTAAGACATTTTTAGTGGGGCTGGAGCAATAACACAGCGGGTAGGGCATTTGCCTTGCATGTGATCAACCTGGGTTCGATTCCCAGCATCCCATATGGTCCCCTGAGCATCACCAGGAGTAATTCCTGAGTGCAGTGCCAGGAGTAGCCCCTGTACATCACTGGCTGTGACCCAAAAAGAAAAAAAAGATAGTTTTAGTGCAATTTAAATAATCTCTTTTGGGAGGGGTTCGTTTGGGTCATACCTAGTGATGCTTAGGATTTACTGACTCCTTACTCAAGGATCACTTCTGGTGGGGATTAGGGGACCACATGGGATGCCAGGAATTGAACCTGGGTTGGCCACGTGCAAGGCAAACCCCTACCTGTTGTATTACCTCTCTGCCCCCCCACACACATTTTTTAAAACTAATGTTTGCAGTCTTGTATTTAAAAATCAATTATGAGATATCCAAGAGATAGTTTAAAGGGTAAGTGCCTTGCATATATGTATGAAACCCTGGGTTCAATCCCTGACACTGCATGACCTTTAGAGAACTGCCATGTATGACCTTCCTGGCCAAGGGTCACACTGCCAGGAGAACAATAAAAGTGAATAAAAATCCATCCTTGGGGCTGGAGCAATAGTACAGCAGGTAGGGCATTTGCCTTGCATGCGGCTGACCCAGGTTCAATTCCCAGCATCCCATATGGTCCTCTGAGCACCGCCAGGGGTGATTCCTGAGTGCAGAGCCAGGAATAACCCCTATGCATTGCCAAATGTGACCCAAAAAGCAAAAAAAAATCCATCCTGTGTGCTATTTCCATCTGATGCTGTACCTTAGTGCCAGGCCCAGTAGCTGTCTTCGGTGTACATTTCATTCTTTTTCTTCACGTGGCTGGCATTCTGGACAGCATCTGGGAAACTGGGACGGAGACTTGACTTCTGGATTCTGTTGTTTCCATCTGGAGAAAATTGTTTTGTTTTGCTTTGCTATGTTTTGTTTTATTCTGTTTTAAGCAGGGGACTGACTTGACTAGCCCCAAATTCCAAACTCCCTCCCTTGAGTAAGCGGCACTGGGAATCTAGGTCCAGTTTCTGTAGCCTTGGCTGGGCTTCTTGGAGATGGCTAGGAGGTAGGTGCATCCTCTGGTAAAGGATTGTGTAGCATCTACCAGACGCAGGAAAGATTTCCCCTACCTCTTTGGTTCTCTTTCCCTGAGGTTTCCTCTTATTTCCCAGCTTCCATAATCACCTTGAACTCTTATCTCCTGGTTCTTCATATAATCAAGACTACAGGTTTTCTGTATATTTTTTTTTCTTTTTGGATCACACCTGGTGATGCACAGGGGTTACTCCTGGCTTGCACTCAGGAATTACTCCTGGCAGTGCTCAGGGGACCATATGGGACCCTGGGAATCAAACTGGGGTCTGCCGTGTGCAAGGCTAACACCCTACCCGCTGTACTATTGCTCCAGCCCCCTTCTGTCTAATTTTTAAGTGATCCCTGTTGGTAAGAATTGGGTCCTACTTTACAACAAAAAATAATGACTAAAGCCTTGTCTTCTGCCAAATGGAGAAGGGAACGGCAACTTGTGGTCACCTGCCTTGCTGCTTTATAATACTGCTGGGAAGCTGCTTTTGATTTTTTCCCCCAGTTTATAGCTTCATATATTTTGTCCAATTTATAGGGTTTTTCTTTTACATGTATTACATATATACCAGAAACCAGAAGATCATTCCATTTTTCAGAATTTGCATGAGTTCTCTTCTTTATTATTTCTTTTATTTCTCCCAGGTCCCAGGGAAGCACTCCTGTTGCCCAAAGTCCTAAAAGGAACAAAAACATGTTCCTTTTAAAAAATAGATACAAATCCTGTTTATTTATTTGGTGGGGGAAGGCATACCTGCTGGTGCTCAGGGTTATTCCTGGCTCTGTGCTCCGAGGTGACCCTTGGCAGTGCTGAGAGGACCGTTTGGAGTGCTAGCGATTAAAGCAGATTGCAGCTTAACCTCCAGCGATATCTCCTGGGTAGCCTCCATACTTACTTTCTAATCATTAGGGACTCAAATCAAGTCCAAGAGGCCAGAAAGAGAATCCTTATCTTAGGCTACACTTTGGCAGCTTCTTTGGAAACAGCCTTGCTTGTAGACAGGCAGTCATGTTTGTCAGTACGGAATATATTTACCTTGGGAATTTCCGTGGTGATGGAGGTGCAATAATTTTGCGCACCAAAAGCATAAACATTAACACTAATTAGCACCACTGTAAAGTGTGTCAACTCAGCAACCACAACAACAATAATAATAAAATATCTCTTGGCTAAGTGTCTTTGAGGTATGAAGCTCTGTGTTAGGCCTTAGGATACGTGAAAAAAACGAATCCCTCCATCCCCACTCGCCCTTAGGGAAATAACATTGTGAAGGACCCAGAAAATAAACAATAGAAGTAATAATAATGATCATTTGAAAAGTAGCATTGTATGTTTAAAGGTGGTGATTAGTCCCCTGCAGCCTCATTCCCAATGTAATTTCTGCTCCTTGGCGCTCCTATCATTCCAAGGTCTTTATTTCCCTAGCTTTTTAGGTTGGAGCTAAAAAGCAGAGCTAAAAAGCAGATCAGACCAGGCTGGAAGCCGCAAAGATAAACACTTGCCTGCAGTGACTCAGTCCCACCACTGGGGGCGAAACCAAACCACAGTCCTTGCAAAGGGATCTGTGTAAAGGAAAAAGTAATGTTTACTTATTGCTAAATTCAACCTGTTTTCCACTCTGCATGGCTGCTCCTCCCGCCTGGAGTGAGGACCACACCAGGTAATTTTATCCCGGGTGTGTGTTTCCTGCCCAGAAACTAAGAAATAAGGGGCGTGGTGGGGAGAGTACGAATACAATATTGTGTGTATAGATTCATACCTATAATGCATTCATACCTATTTTTCATTTTGTCATTTTATTATATGTATTATATGCAACTGTAGAGGTGTACATGTGTCTTCTAGTTGCACCATATGTATTTTTCATATGAAGATTTTGGGGGGCCCTCACCCCGCAGTGCTCAGGAAGACTCCCAGTAGGTTGCTCGGGGATCACTCCCAGGGCTTAGAGGATAATATTGTACCAGGGACTGATCCTGAACCTCTTGCATGGAAAGCATTTGCTCAGCCCCTTGAGCCGTCTCCCCAATCTTTTTCATATTCATTATGTACTTGTGTCTGTGTGTATACACAGTTTGTATAGTTCATGCTTTCTTGTGGCCGTCAACATGCCACCTTCAAAATCTTTCTGAATATGGAGTTCTCCATGTGGTAATTTTACTACATGCTTGCCACCTCTATCCTCATCATTCTTTATGTTTGATGAACTTGCCAGCACAGGTACTATGCTAGGTGCTTTGGGGTATCCCCTGCCGCCATAACACTGTGAGGTAGGTAGTATTATTACTTCCATCTTATAGATAAGGAAAATGACCGAAAGAGGTTGGTTCACCAACACTGCAATTACTACTTCAACTCAGCTTTGGCTACCAAGGCCGTTATTTGATTCAACTAATAAGTTAATATTTTGTCTTTCCAGCCACACCTAGTGATGTCTTGGGTGCTATCCTGGTTATATGTTCGGTAGTCACTCTCCATAGCGATTGGGAGACCATGCAGTAGCAGGGGTGAAACCAGGACCAGTAGCATACAGACAAACCTCAACCCTTGTACTATCTTTCCAGAACATTAAGGTTATTTTTTATTTTTGGAGGGGGGTTGTTAGGGTCACGCTCAGCTGTGCTTAGGATTTATTCCCAGCTTTGGGCTCAAACGTCACTCCTGGAGGTGCTCAGAGAACCATGGCTAGACCGTATAGTTCTCTGTAACTCCACCCAACTCCCCTGCCATTGTGTGCCAACATCGCCCCCCCCCCACACACACACAATTTACAATGAATGGGGCGCTTGCTCCTCTTCAGAACATATAATAGAAATAGATGCTGGGTAGGATCTGGCCCAGGAGTGAGAGACGACCCATCTCACCTCTAAAGCACCAGGCTGCCCCGTTCTTGGCGAGGGCTCAGATGCAGATCCAGACTGCCAGCCCCTCCCCTCTCCTAGTCACAGTCACATTCATCAAGGCACCTCATCCAAGGGCCTCAATCCCTCACTTCCTAGTGGGAATAGAAAGTCTCGATTTACATCGAAGCTTAGAAAATGGGAATTCTGGGTTTTCAGAATTGAGCTCAGCCCCTGAGAGGTATAGGCAGTAACAGGTAAGGAAAGAGGAACTCAGGGTCCACCTATATCTGTTAATTTCCATCTGCCTAAAGGATTTTTAGATGCAAACTGGAAACCAGTATTCTCCTAGGTCTTTCCCCTCTGAAACAGTCTACGAAATAATACACCGTATCAGAATCAATGGGAGGCTAAGCGGGGAATTCTGAGGGTTAGGGAAATAGTATGTCAGTGAATATTAACATGTACCTACCAGGCATGGTGGAGGCACTTATCAGGCCTTGGAACATAACTTCCCTCTGACAGCAGGTGTGCAGATCTGGGGCGGTACCCTGACAGTTGTAGGCAAAGGCCTCTCCTTTAGAAGCCAGAAGGTCCAAAATAAAAATATGGTTACTATGTCCACGAATTCTAAACTCTGCTGCAGACAGCTCTTACATGCTGACTCATATCAATCTACTCCTTTCTTCAGGAAGATTCACATTTACTAGGGAGACATGCTGGGGCAGCAAACATTCTTGAACATTCTACGAAGGTAGAAGGTTTTGGAAAAATTAGGGAAATGGACAGGACCTTTGTAGGAAGGAATCCTTGGACTGGTCTCTGCGTGCCTCAGTGGCACGGAGGAGTGCTGAGCAGCGGTGGATCAGGGGCCACCTGAGAGGGGATCACAACCCAGCTACAAATTTATATAGTAGGATGACTCACCTAGAGCCCACCAGTGTGTTAACAAGGACGCTAAATGGGCAATCCAGGACACCATTCGCCTTTGCTCTACCCCAGCATGTTGGACAATACAACAAAGGCTTATACTGAGCCCTTTCTAATTTGGTCTGCCAGAAATTCCTCCATCCTTCCTGGCCCACCTCATGCGAGTCAACCAAAAATTCCCTTAGTGGGGATCTTTCTTCTGAACAGATATAAAAAACTTTGCACCTCCTTCAATAGCATTTAAGGTTTTTAAAAGAAATTCATCTTAATGTCCTCAGTTTGGATCAGGAGAATAAAATATTGCTCATTGTAAATAACTCAAACAGTAATGGCAAGATTTTTGCAAATGCCTTGTACTCCTTTCATGATTTTAAATTGCTTAGGGACAATATGTTTTATCTTATCTACATATCCCCCCCAAATATGCCCACTGTAGTTTCAGAATGTTTGCCCGAGGCCTGGTTCACAGTAAGAATTAAGTAAATATTTATGTAAGTGGATGAGTTATGTTTAGGACTTTTATACCTGAACTGATTTAGAGCTGATTTCTACAACTTAAGTGAGATTTATGACTGGTGATGTTATTACCATGTCTTTATTCCTAATATAATATTGCTTTTAAAAATATTACTAATAAGATATTATTTTATTGCTAGATTAATGAAATGCTAGTGCTGTCTTGGAGTGTGAAGCAAATCCATGTCTGTTCAAGTTATTGCTAGAAATTTGACAACCTCTCTATCGTCAAACCTCTTTAGAGATGAATTATTTAATTCCTGCTGAGCACATTTCAGTATTTCAGGTTGCTCACCTCCCAAAGTTCCTCAGGTATCTGCAAGAATTTGTGAGTTAAAATATTCCTGGGTTATAGGTCTTAACTTCGTTGAAAATTGACTGCACATTTTTATCATTAAATCATGAGCATCTTAGATCACTACCCTATTTCTGCTGAAGGCATGTTTCCTATTAGGCTAAAGCTTTTCGGTCTGTACAATTAATGGTTCATAGCACACTAGGGAACATTTATTAATTTTCATTTTACTTGTTTTGGAAGGTTATGAGGGTTAAGGGTTCTAAGTTGGAGTTATTGAAATTTTAAAAGGTGTAAATAGGTAAATATTATGGTTCCAGGAAAAGTGAGACATTTTTCCTTTAAGTATGTGATTAATATTACTAATAAAAATGTCATCAGGCTTCCCTGCTGCAGTAAGAAAGACATTTCGTGCGTGTGTGTGTGTGTGTGTGTGTGTGTGTGTGTGTGTGTTTCTCTCCAGATCTAAGAGGACGTTTTCAGAGAAAGAGAACTACTTTCAAAAATAGATTCTTAATGTTTTGTTAGGATTCTACAATTCAAAATAAAAACAGTATCTTCCACGACACATTTGCTAAGGGTTTTTCATGCAAACACATAGTATCTAAGATGCACGTTTACATGTGGTGCCTAAGATTCAAGTTTATTTACCCATGTCAGATCTAGTAGAAAGGAAAGTTATACATGTTACTAATCTCTTATAGAAGGGCTTAATGTCTCCTGAGTGAAATACAGCAATCTTCACACACTTTCCTCTAAGAAACCTTTTCTTTGTTTCATTTTTAGCAGATTATTCATAACAAACAATACAAACTAAATTATTTTGGTTTTGCTTTGGGGGCAGGGTTTGGGATTCAGGATGGAAATATGGTGGTGAAAAGGTGTAATTGTGGTGGAATTGGTGTTTGAATATTAAATGTAATCAAATATTGTGAACAACTTTATAAAAACAAAACAAAATAAAAAGGAATGTTATTCTTGGTGAAGGCTGAATCCTTCTCAAGCTTCTGCAAAGAGATTTCTTATTTTGACTCAGTTTCACAAATGAGTTGATCTCTATGTAATTTCCTTATCACTACCTAAAGAACATAGCAATGAGTAAAAGATCTTATTTGGAAATACATCACACACTACTTTTTAACCAGTTTAATAAGTATATATACATAATAAGATATAATTCACACACCACCCTTATTGTTTCGTTAAAGCACCCGTTCAATGGCATGTATCTTACAAAATTGGTAACCACTGCTACATTCTCATGTCACCCCCAAAAGGACTCTGTGACCATAAACTCCCCATTCTTTCTCCCTTCCCCCAGGCAATCACAGACCTACTTTCTGTCCCTGTGGATGAGCAGCACTTTTAACAAACACATTTTAGTAATCTAAAAATGTGAATTATTTTATGACATTACTAAGGCTGCTATGTTCAATACAACTCACAACTAAATGGAACTTTATGTTATTTCCTTAACATTTTTTGTATTTAAACAGGAAGCATCGAGTTTGCAATCATCTCAAATCCACTGGTCAATTGCAGTGGTATTGCCTTTGCCTCGGCTGCCCACCTGGTAGCTTGGCGCTCTAAGTGTCCTGTACACTCCCACACAAACGCTGACATATTAAGTTGGTGACTCACTGGTCAGCATGAAGCCCAGTCCAAGTATGATATCTTAAGCAACTACACTGCCCTTCCAACTCACTCGCCAGATCCTTCTATTCCCCCATACACAAGCACACAGAAAACAGTGATTAATGCAGGGGAAGAAAGGGAAGGTGTAATGGTAACCAGAAGTAGCAATACATAACCAGTGCTGATATATTCTTATGCACACTATAGAAAATTTGGCAGCTTATTTTATTTTCAAATGACTAATTTCTAAATAAAAATAGAAGTCCAAACATTCTGTAGAAGTTGAAATTGCTAACCCACAAGATAGAAACTGCATAAAATAGTGTTTTATAAAAACACTAACTGTATTAAAAAAGTATTTAAAAAACCATATAAAATAGTGTTCTGGGGGCAGCTTGCCTCTACAGACATTCCTCCTAGCATATCAGAAAAACTGAAGGTTATTCATCTCTTTACTCCTCCATATCTCCTATGTTTATTGAGTGAAGACAATGTAAAGGACACAGTGCAAGTAATAATGACCCTTAAATCCAGTTTCCTTACAAAGTATTGCCCAAATTCAGAACATAAAAGTGTGGGCTATTTGCTCCCAGGAAAAAAGCTCAACAAATCATGCGTATTTTCTTTTTTCTTCAATCTAGCAGCCTGGATTTTGCAGGAAAATTCAACATAATTGGCATATACCCATCTTTGTAGGTGAATTAGGCCTTTGCTGACAGATAACCTATTTCTTCTAAAATTCAACAAACTCTTGGAAAATCTTATTCCATACAATCTTTTGAATATGTCATTTGCCATTTATATTTGATGGCCTTAAGCAAAAGAAAAAAAGTTACAGAAAGGTATTAATGCAAGTAGATAATAAAGCTGCATTCTATAAATCTATAGCCGCTTACAGTAATCATTAAAGCATGCAAAAGTCTTTCATGTATTCAAAAATATGCAGGGCACAGAATGTCTGCTAAGGTGCATGACAAGTCAGAGTTAAATATATATTAATAAATGAATTAGCTTCATAAATAATAGCCATAATGACATTTTAGGAGACAATAAGTCTGAGGATTGTCAGAAAACGGTTGAGGTATGAGCTTCACGTCTCAGTGATTCTTCAAAATGAATAGGCTTTGCGAGATAGTTCAGACCCGCGACCAGCCTATTTCCTTGAATAATTTACTTGTTGTCAATTTGTACAGCCACATTACACATGCAAATTGTGCTGCCTGTGCAAACACCACTTGGAGATGATAAAAACAAATTTACGAAGGCTATAGAAGAAGGATTTATTTCACTTTCTCACCCAGGTCAAGCAATACATGTATCTGACGATTGTGTGTACCCAATTTTGTTGTAATTATATCAGCAAATTATTCCTTATAATCTTATTATTTTTAGCAGTCTCCTTGTGCTTGGGATAATTAGCTTTCTTCACTCAGTGTAAAAACAATTCAACTTGCCAGCCAGGCAGGGCATAGCTCCATTATCTGTTTGGGGTTTAAATTTATTCCCTATATTCTTGGACACTTTGTGTAAATTAAAAATTTCATAGTCCCTAATACTGTACACGCTGTTCATTCAGTGATGAATTAAGGCCCCTAAACCTCTCCGTTTGCTATTAGATATCTCACCCACTTTATATGTTAATCTGTGCTAATGAATTCCACAACCCCTAGCCACAGCGAGATGACTAAAATTATTACCACTTACAGAGATATGCCTTTTTCATTTAAAGTTCAATTCAAATTGCTCCCATAAACAGTCTGCCACACAAAGATACCTCCTATAAAGGAGAGTTACTTACCTATAAGTAGACTTCTCTGAAGGTAGAATTATCTGGGGATGCACATTCCTAGGTCATGTGCCCTGGGTCCCAGACGTGGGGGAGAGAATTCACAGCTGATAGGTCCGACTTCCCTTCCTGGGGGCTCTTCATTAGCGAGGAGGCCCCAATTCCTGTGGGTTATTGGGGCCACACCCCTTCACACCATCAATCCCCTCGTACAGCCTGGCCCCAGAGGAAGTCGTCCGACTGACACTGCCCAGGAGAGAGAAATCACTAGTGACCAAAACTACTGTGAGAGATTAAGGAGGGCGTTGCTTGCCTCAAAAGGGGGTGCCTCGAAGATAATATGCCTCAGTAACTGAAAAAACAATCTAGGCATCCTTTCCTTTTTAACTCATATAATTTGAAATTTGAAATCTGCATTTTCTTTTTATATAAATAGCGTTTTGGTGGCAGAAACAACGCCTTCTTTTTAGCGAAGAAATGAAAGGTGCAGCTAAAGCACAGAAGTCGCACGTAGGCCCACCCAGGGCTCCCCAGCGCCCAGCGCCATTGTCAGGGTCTTGTGTCTGTTTTTACAGACTATTTTTCTACTTACCTCTGCTCTTAAGAAGAATTCCTAATTGCTTTATGTCCTTCTACCCATTCCAAACGGAAGTGCTAGGACAGGGTGCCCGTCCCTTTGCCCCAATGTCTCTGGTGTATTTTATTTTTGAGATAAGTTTACTGACTTTGTCTAAAGTCAAGGAACTCCCAGAGTTCCAGGCACTGAGCCATTCGACTCTACCCTCCACAAACCATTCCTGCAAGTCCTAGGCCTGCTGTGTTAGCCCTGACGTACTCTCGGTATACACTCCATCCCAGTAGTTTTCAGCCACTGGCCCAGTTCTGCCAGTGTGCAGGTGCGGCCAGTGTCCCCTGCTCTCCTGCTTTGGTTATAAGTGCTGGACCAAGGACAAGTGGGCAGGACAAGTGATGGTCCGCAGGTGTAAACAAGTTGAAGAGTTCTGCTCTCCACCACCTTCCAGAAAAGCCATCCACAATTTCCCCGGGGCCCCAGCATGCCTGAGGCCGCCTTAGGTACACACATGCCTACTTCACATTCGTGGCTGCCTCTGCCCTTGATCTTCACAAGATCCTCAGACACAAAGAGAGCACATGATGTTAGTCCTGTGACATGCAAAGAATATTTAAAGCCTGGGAAGTTAAGAGACCCTTCAGGGAGAAGAAGATTCGAACCCAAGTCTGACTGCGAGAGTGAAGGGTCCTCTATGTTGTTTAGAACTAGGGCACTTGGTAAGGTTTCATTGTTTCTCTGTAAAGACAGATCATTCCCCCAAGGAAGCACTAAAAATTCAGAGCATTAGGGGCTGGAAAGATAGTAAAGTGGGTAGGGTGTTTGCCTTGCACTCAGCCGACCCAGTTTCCATCCCAGCACTTAATATGGTCCTCTAAGGCCAACCATGAGTGATCACTTGGTGCAGAGCCAAAAGTAAGTCCTGGGCATTTCCAAGAGTGGGCCAAAAACCAAAACAAGAGAGAGAGAAAGAAGGAAGGAAGGAAGGAATGAAGGAAGGAAGGAAGGAAGGAAGGAAGGAAGGAAGGAAGGAAGGAAGGAAGGAAGGAAGGAAGGAAGGAAGGAAGGAAGGTGGGCAGGCAGAAGGGAAGGAGGGAAGGAATAAAGAAAAAGAAAAGAAATTCAGAGCTCATATATTATTTCATTTTTGACATTTTGATACTTTTAAATTTTTTATTACCTTGAGAAGGCTGTGGCTAGGCTCTGGAGGCCTTTGGCCGCAGGAGCTCTGCTCGGGGTGGGGAGGGAAGCTGAAGCCCACCCCCTCTGAGGGGCCCCGGGGAAGACAACCGGGCGCTTGGGCAAGAGACTCTGCATCGCTCTCTTCCACGAGCTTGATTTTAAGTTTCTGGATATTGGCTGTTGGTGAGATTACACGGCGCCGGGGGCAGTCCCTGGGTGTGACCGCCTAGCTACTGGAAAATGGGATATCTGGGTGAAGGAGGCCCAGTCCTGATCCAAGCAGGCTTGGAGGTCTCAGCCCTGGGTCCCACACACCTGGGTTCCTCTGCCAGTACCTTCATGCGTGAGGTTCGTCCGAACGTGTGGAGAGGGGCCTTGAGCATGGCTGTAGCTGCGTCTCATTCCCTGACCCTGAAAGAACCTTCAATGTGGCTTCATTGGAAAGGACGAGTAAAGAGAGGCTTCTAAAATCTCAGGCCTAGGACGAATGGAGATGTTACTGAGGCCACTCGAGAAATTTGACAATCAACAAGATGATGATGATGATGATGATGATGATGATGAGAAGGCTGTTTATGTGAAGCAAATATTTTGCATCGGAGACTTTACAAGCAATCTACTTTTTATAATGTCCCATGTTTAAATGTCCAAACAACTGTTCAGGAGTAAAGGTTTTCAGGTCACAGTTCAGAAAATTCAGAGAGGGCGATAGAGATGGTACAGCTGTTGCAAGTGGCGAACCCAGTTAAGTTCCCCAGCACTGCATGTCCCTATTTTCCCACCAGGAGTGATCCCTGAGCACCACCCGGTACGGTCCAAAAACCAAAAGCGAAAAAGAGAATGCAAGAGGGCCACATGGTACAGCAGTGAGGGCTTGTGCTGAGCAGGTGCTGGGTCTGGTTTCATCCTGTGCCACTACATGTTCCACTGGGCACCGCTGGGCATTGTCCTCCAGCACCCGCAGAGCGTGGCTGGTCCTGAGCAGCCCTACACCCCGGACTCTTGCTTTGAAGTGTAGGTGGTTGACTGATAATCACTGCTGGGGCTCCCAGGCTTCCCGAGTGCAGCATAGGAGACCGTCAGAGATGAACTGAATTGAATGCCGCCCCAGAGGCTGAGCACCAGCGCTATGCCGGTCACCCTCATCCATTTGTTCTTTGCTTTTTGCCAATTCCCCTCCTCCTCCTTCAATCCCCCCCCCTTCCGCCCTCCCCCAAGCATCACAAGGAGCCTGTAAGATGGCAGAGCACCTACAGGGCATTTGGTCCTCTTCCACTTGCAACCCTGGGCATATAAAATAAGTATACAAACCCAACATTTACTGATAATGAATCATTAAGAAAGCTTTTGTCATTAAGAAAACTGGAGCGATAGCACAGCGGGTAGGGCATTTGCCTTGCACGCAGCCAACCCGGGTTTGATTCCTCCGTCCCTCTCAGAGAGACCGGCAAGCTATCGAGAGTATCCCACCCACACAGCAGACCCCAGGAAGCTACCCATAACGTATTTGATATGCCAAAAATAGTACCCACAAGTCTCACAATGGAGATGTTACTGGTGCCCGCTCGAGCAAATTGGTGAACAACGGGACGGCAGTGCTACAGTGCTTGTCGTTAGGAAGCCGATTAAATATTTTTTTATTAAGTTGTAGACTCCATAGATGTGTGGTCATTTCATCACAATGCGAAGCAGTTCATAATAAAGTGTCCTGTGTTTTCATGGCCAGGAGTATTTTCATTTTCTCTAAAACAAATGACAGAGAAGAAAGATATAGAGACCACGCAGACATATTCAGTAACGATTTGGTTATGTGACCAAGATAAAAGTTTTTGATGGTTGAGGATCTGTTGGATGCGCTGCAGAAGACCTGGGGGCTTTTCCTGGTGTGTGTGTGTGTGTGTGTTTGTGTGTGTGTGTGTGTGTGTGTGTGTAGTTTTCTTGTGTATGAAATAACATAGTAATCTCATTCATATGATTACTATGAGGATTAAATTAGCTAATATGTTGAAGAATGACATAGCACTGACATGTAGGAAAAAAAATCAGTTCAGTTCTCTGGTGGTTTTCTGCCCTTCGTCCAAGAAGAGGGAATGCATCAGAGAAAAAGCACATGGAATTGGGATTAAGCAACAGGTGGTCCTCGGCTCAGACCCTGATCTGCCATGTTCATGCTGTAGGATAGGGTAGGGTGGGCGGGGGGGCCCCTGTCATTCTGAGCTTTCCCCTTCTTTAGCATAAAATTGTGATAATAAAGAAACAGTATGTCTGTGGCCAGGAGCTCTTATCAGAACTTGTCTGTACTAACATTTTGATCTTGGACTTCCAACCTGTAGAACTGTGTGCAATAAATTTCCTGTTTATTTGGGGGAAAAAAAAGGAATCTCATCTTGTCATGAAAATGGAGATAATGCAGGTGTTAAGCTTAGCAAGGTGTTTTGCACCTACCAGACACACATTAATGAATTATTATTAATGGAAATAAAGGCAAAAGACATACACATGTTTGAAGCCAACAGCACAGTACTCTGAATGTTAAATCGCCTTGTACAGTCATTTAGCTGAATATGAATGTCAGCTTGCTTATGTTGATAGTAAGCGATTTCAGGCTGGTGAAACTTAAGCACCATTTTCTTTATGGGGTATTTTTCCACTATCCCAAGCCAATGTAGACAGTGCCCTGATTTACAGAAGTTTGTTATCACATTTTTTTTCACTTTATCATGATTTAAAAGCAATATATATTCAGCAGAATCCATACTTTGAATTTGGAATTAGAGCATTCGGTGTTTTCACTTACAGTATTTAATAAGATACAGAAACCATTCAGCTCCGGTACAAAGCAGGCTTTGTGTTAGAGGATTCTGTCCTACTGTAGGCTAATGTAAGTATTCCGAGTATGTTTAAGATAGATTAGACCAAGCTATAATATTTGGAATGCTAGTTGCATTTTCAATTTTTGATATTTCAATACAATGGGTTTCTCTATTCCATCATAACTTGAGGATGAGTTATACTATTATTTTATGAAAACATTCCAATAAAGTAATAAACAGGTGTTCAAGGGCTAGGGCTGAAGTGCGGGCCTTGCATGGAAATTATGAGTCCTGATTTTGGTCCCCAGCAACAAATGTTCTGCCTGCCCCTTATTCTTTTTTTTTAAATTAATTAATTTTTTTAGTGAGTCACAGTGAGGGTACAGTTACAGATTCACATATTTTCGTGCTTGTTTTTCCCTCATGCAATGTTGGAGAGCCCATCCCTCCACCAGTGTCCATTCTCCACCACCAATGAAGCCAGTATCCCTCCCACCCCCCTATCCCATCCCCCACCCCACCCCACCTCTGTGGCAGGGCATTCCAATTTGTTCTCTCTCTCTCCTTTTGGGTGTTGTGGTTTGCAACAGGCTGCCCCTTATTCTTGACATTGTCACGTGTGGCCCTAGTAATCTTGAGCACTTCTGGATGAGC
The DNA here is from genome assembly GCF_027595985.1 of Sorex araneus. Taxonomy (NCBI): domain Eukaryota; kingdom Metazoa; phylum Chordata; class Mammalia; order Eulipotyphla; family Soricidae; genus Sorex; species Sorex araneus. The sequence goes on from NC_073312.1 coordinate 9,100,247, forward strand.
AGCACTGAATCCAGGCCTATCCACAGGGCTAAGAATAGCAGGAAAGGCCACCACACCCGCCTGGCTCTACTTTGGGAGGCCACTGTAAAAAATTTCAGACTATATTAAAATACAGTAAGTCAGATAATTCTTTCTATATCAGTGAAAAGAAATGTGAGGCATCAACCATAGGAAGGAAGGAAGGAAGGAAGGAAGGAAGGAAGGAAGGAAGGAAGGAAGGAAGGAAGGAAGGAAGGAAGGAAGGAAGGAAGGAAGGGAGGGAGGGAGGGAGGGAGGAAGGAAGGAAGGATGGAAGGGAGGAAGGAAGGATGGAAGGAAGGAAAGAAGGATGGAAGCAAGGAAGGAAGGAAGGAAGGAAGGAAGGAAAGATGGAAGGAAGGATGGAAGGGAGGGAGGAAGGAAGGAAGGAAGGATGGAAGCAAGGAAGGAAAGAAGGATGGAAGGAAGGATGGAAGGGAGGGAGGAAGGGAGGAAGGGAGGAAGGAAGGAAGGATGGAGGGAAGGATGGAAGGGAGGGAGGGAGGGAGGAAGGGAGGAAGGGAGGAAGGAAGGAAGGATGGAGGGAAGGATGGAAGGGAGGGAGGAAGGGAGGAAGGGAGGAAGGGAGGAAGGAAGGAAGGAAGGGAGGGAGGAAGGAAGGAAGGAAGGAAAGATGGGAGGGAGGGAGGGAGGAAGGAAGGAAGGAAGGAAAGATGGGAGGGAGGGAGGGAGGAAGGGAGGGAGGGAGGGAGGGAAGAAGGAAATCATAGACCAGAGAGATAACAGAGGTTAAGGCACTTCCTTGTGTGCATGCAAGCAGCTGTGTGTTTGAATCCTGTCACACAATATTTCCTCTTGAGCACAGAGCCAGTTGTAGCCCTGACCATAGAGACAGGAGTGGTCCCTGAGCACCACCAGGTGTACCCCCTCAAAACAAATAGAAAGGTCCTCCCAGTTGCACCCGAACTACTGCCACCCTCTCAATTGTAGCAATAACCCCAAGCGGTGGTGTGACTCACTTTGGGAAACACTGGTGGAATAAATGCAAGTTAAAATGAAAAACACTAACAACCATCACCACCAAAAGATTCCAGGAAAGACAAGAGATATTTCCGAAGATCTCCACCTGTCTGATGTAGCTAGACTTACCCTTCCAATCAGAGCCAGGTAAGCTCCTTTATGATCAACCTGTGTCCTGTTAACAACCTGTCCCGGATCCTTGCTGGAAAAAGCAAAACCTCAACTTGAAGGCAGAGGAGAGTGAACCACAGTAGTTCGCACTGGAGAGGTGAGAGAGTTGGAATAAGAGGCTGCATGAGTGTTTGCCATTAATCTGAGACTAACTTTATTCTGAGACCCGAAGGCTATGGCCAGTACAGTGTAGGGTGGTTAATAACCAGATAGAAACCTAACCTCACTGGGGAGAGAGTTTGGGTTATCAATGTTGCCAGAAAGTAAAGGAAATGTTGAAAAGAGAGATAGGGAGAATGAATATGAATATGCCTTAACCTCTAGATGATCTTTGAGCTTTGAAAAATCAGAGGCAGATGACAAGCATTCCAACTAAGGCTAAAACACTGAGTTAGAGATGTTGTAGGGAGCCATTTTACAAGCCCGGCTCTTATCCTCTAGTCAAGTGGAGGCTTACTTGGGATTCCTGTAACAAGGTCACCACTGCTGACCTTACTGATCTTATCAGTTCGCCATTCCTCTCTCACTAACTAACGCCCATGCCTGATCTGCCCAACGCCCATGCCTCATCTGCATTTTACTATTGTTCCTATGGGGGTCCAAGCATGCATACCGCCCCCTCCCACCAAGAGGTATAAGTATTGTAACTGCTGTGAATAAACTCTCTCTCTCTCCTCCTCCTCCTTCTGGCTCTGCCTCTCTTTGTTCGGTTGTGTCCCCTCCTTAGCCCCACGAAGGGTCCTCCCTGCGGGACAGGATGATGCCCGCAGGGGGGACCCCACAAGATGTACTACCTGCCACCTATCACAGGGAGAGTCAAAGCTCGTTCTTCAGGCTTGGTCTAGTTAACTGCCTGCTTTTAAAAAAAAATCATTTTTTTGAGGACTATAACAGAATTTAGGGGTTCTAAAACACACCAGTCAGAATTTTCTTTTAAAGCTTATATACATTACATATATGTGACAGCATAAATTTATGACAGTGTAGCCCATTGTCATATAATGAAGTAGGAAAACAACAAGCATTTTCAAGAGAAAATAACATCAGTTGAGAGACCCGATGACTTCAAGGTTGCAACTGAAAAGTAAGAATTTTAAAACAGCAGGGCTGAAGCGATAACACAGCAGGTAGGGCGTTTGCCTTGTGTGCAGCCACCCAGGGTTTGATTCCCAGCATCCCATATGGTCCCCCGAGCACTGTCAGGAGTAATTCCTGAGTGAATGAGCCAGGAGTAACCCCAGTGCATCGCTGGATGTGAACCAAAAAGAAAAAAAAAAGAATTTTAAAACAGCAATGCTTAAGGGACTGAAAGGAAAATATATATTAATTTATTTAAATAATAGAAAAACTTTGGACAAGAGGGAAAAAAACTACAAAGTGGAAGTAAATAGAAATTGTAGAACTGAAAAACGAAATACTAAAAATCAAAAGAGCTACTTCATAGCTTAGCAACACCACAGATAACAATTAGAATGTGGAAGACACACCTTTGCAAATGAGATTATCTGATGAATAAAGAGAAATTTTGTAATAAATTATTAGAGCCTCAGGGTCTCACAACCAATATCAAAATATTGATATCCTATCCTTCAAGAAAATGAATGAAAGAGCAGACTAGAAAAATATTTGATAAGATGTCTGAAAATTTACCCAAATTTTGCTAAAAATATACATTTTAAAGTTTAAGAAGCTTAGGGAGCTTCAAGCAAAGCATACAAATATGAACTGCGCACATAGAAACGTATAAAATTGTTAAAAATAAAGAAATAAGGAGACAATCTCGTAAGCACTGAGGGAAAAGATTACATATTATGGTTCTATGGAATATCTTGAAGAACCTTCACCAATTTATGAGAAACAACAAATGTTAAAAGACAGTAGAATAGCTTTAAAACAATGGAAGAAAAACCCATCAACCTAGAATTCTATGTCCTCCAAAAATATCCTTCAAGAATAAGAGTTCCGCTTATATATGGTTTAGAAAGCTGGAAAAAACACCTTTCATACTCAAAAAAATTTTTCTGTGTATGTGAAAATATTAATATTTTTATTAAATTATCACAATGCTTTGTTTATAGAATAAACAATTGGCTGAAAACTCAGGGGATGAAACTCATGAGAGAGGGATGAGAGATTGGCTCCCACATTAAAGCACAAAATGAAGGAACAAAGAAGATACAGAACAAATAGAAATGAACTTGAAAGGTGGTCGATTTTAATCTGACGTGAATAATTTATTAAATGTAAATACTCTAGATGTAATAATTAAAAGACAGAAAATCACAGGATTAAAAGGCAAGACCCAAGTATATATTAATTTACAAGAAACATGCTTCAAATATAAATGCATAGCTCTTTTAAGAATATAAAATTATGAAAAAAATGCCATATAATTACTAATTAAAAAGTTAGAGTGGCTATATTAATGTTAAGCAAAGTAGATTTTGAAATAAGGAATATGACCAAAGCCAACAATGACTCTCATATAATGACATCGAAGGTAATTCATAAAGAAATCATGAAAACTCTCCATCTATGCACCAAAAAACTCTGCATAGATTTGAAGCAAAGTGAAATAAAGGAAAGAAGTTATCCACAATAATAATTGGAGATGTCAACCTTTCTCTATCAGTAATCAATTAAACAGGTAGACAGAAAATCATCAAGGAAATTGAAATTACAAACAATACTATCAACCAGCTTGATCTGACATTTATATAACAAACCACAGAATAGGAAAATCCACTTTCTTTTCATGATTAAAAGTTACTTTTATGATAAAAAGTAACACTTTCTGTGTGTGTGTGTGTGTGTGTGTGTGTGTGTGTGTGTGCTTATGTACATGTTCCTGGGAATCGAATCCAGGGTCATGTGCTCTACCACTGAGTCACATCCCTGACAGATCAAAATCTAAGCAATTTTATGTATATTTAATAGCAATGAATAATTAGAAATTAAAATTAAATCTATTGTGACTTATAATAAAGGGCAAAACTATAAGTAGGTAAAAAGTTAAAAGTTGTTTATAACCTACATGTTGAAAAACTGCAAAATATTCATGAGATCTAAAGAAGATCTAAATAAATCGGGACAGAAACTATTCATGGAATTGAAGTTTCAATAATGTTAAGACACCAATTTTCTCCAAACTCATCTATAAATTAAGTGTATTCTCAATCAAAATCTTTTATTATAGAAATCCATGGTAATAAAATTTTAAAATTGTATGAAAGGCAAAAGTTTTGGAAACAGAGTGTCTAATCAAGGTTTCCATCTAGCAAATCAGAAATGAATGAAGAGTTTCCTTGTGGGGTCTAATGACTGATCACGTAGAACAGGGGACGGGAAAAAAAGACACACTTAATTCTTGGAGCCACACATTCAGCTAACCCTGAATGCAACTTCCCCTACACACACACACCTACACACACACACACACACACACACACACACACACACACACATACACAGCAGTGATGACGTGTACTTGACTGCACTGTTCTAGTGTTATCGGGGTATAGGTCTTAGTAGTGGTCGCGCATGACAGTGAAGGTGGGTGAGCTTTGGAATCCAGGAAAACTCATCGCCCGTGGCCCTGCTCCTTATTAGCTGTATGACACTTGGCAAATTATTTTTAACTTTTGAAACAGGACACAGAAGTAACTACCTCATCTTCTTTTGTAAAATTAGATGCAAAAATGCCCAGCACACCGAGCAGTTCAATAAGGCTCCACTTTGCTATTCTTCCTCTCTTCCTATATACAACCTCTTGGACTGTAACAATTTAAAAGGATTAGATACGATCAATCTTTTAGAAATTATTTTTGTTGCAATGTGCTATATTATAGAAATTTTTCTTTCAAAACTTTTCTTTCAAAAGTATGTTAACTCTTGTTTCATAATTAGTTAACATAGTCTGGGAAGACTCACATGTTCTATGAATGTTCAATTTGAAACTTAAAAAAATAAATCCAGATAGAATAATTGTCTATTCGAGGGATAGCACAGTGGGTAGGTCACTTGCCTTGCACTCGGCCTACCCGGGTTCGATTCCTCCATCTCTCTCAGAGAGCCCAGCAAGCTACCTAGAGTATCCCACCTGCACGGCAGAGCCTGGCAAGCTACCTGTGGCATATTCCATATGCCCAAAACAGTAACAACAAGTCTCACAATGAAGACGTTACTGGTGCCTGCTCGAGCAAATCGATGAGCAACGGAAGGACAGTGACAGTGACAGAGTAATTGTGTTTGCATAGTTATGAAGAATAAAAAAATACAGTTCCTAGGTCAGAATTCTTGTCTCTATTCTTGTGCATAAGTCACTAAACCATTTTTTTTCAAAGAATGTGGCGTTTGGTAGAAATGAAAACTATTCTTTATTTTGAGCAAGAAGCATATTTATCATATGTTCAGCAGAGACTTTGGGTGGGGGGTGGCAGGTAAAGAACTGAGCCATACATGGTTGTGCTCAGGACTTATTCCTGGCAGGACTTTGAGGCCCACAGGTGGTGCCACGGATCAACCTGAGTCAGCTGCATGCAAGGCAAGTTCCTTACTTGCTGGACTCTCTCTCTCTCTCTGGCATGACAACAAAGACTTTTTTTTTCCAGCTGAACAACACTAAAGGGTTTCATTGCATTTTAGGAAATTGTCATCAATCAGAGATTTAGCAGCCATCAAAAAAAAAGGACTTCATAATTTAAGCTTTTATAACATGAGTGCGACTAGTAATCTCTACAATGAGAAAAAAATTACTAAACGAAGTGTTTATAAACCATAGTATTTCTTTGCAAAGAAAGTCTGCTTTATGCTTTTAAAAGCGTTTGATAATTTAAATGAAACTTATGTTTGAAATTAGAGCCAGGTGTGACATATTTCAGGCATAATTTACTAGCTGCATCAAGTATTTCATTATGATTTAGTAAAAGGCACCCAACAACTCCATATTTCATAGAAACATCAGAAATACAAGGATCTCATTCAGAAATGCATGGTTTGGCAGGTTTCCAGGACAGGAATTTGCAAGACGAAAGGTAAATTTATTTATTAAAATAAATCAAATGACTGACACTTTCCAGAAAACTGGCAAAACTGTAATATTCCAGTGTAAAGTTTACTTCCAAATTAAAAGAAAAAATGTGAGATATTTATTATAGGAACCCCAGTAATGTCCTAGAGCACTGGGCCTAGGAAATTTTTGGAAGTTCCGAAGTTAACATTGAGAAATTATTTGGAAATATCCTCAAGTTAATATTGAGAAACTTAACTTTAAAATACGTGTATTCGGAGTAGGACTTTCCAAAAAAAGCTCTTTTGTAAAATCTAGTGTTTATGATTTTTGGAAGGTTTATAATGATGTTCCTTAACCTTTGCTTGCCTATATGTAGTCAGTGATGAGTATTCTTTGCCAGAGTATCTGTGGAAGCAATCCAGATAGTTCTGAACTAGGTCTACACTGCTTCCTTCTTACCACACATGTGAGTTCTCTCCCCTCAGTTCTTCTTTCCCCAGTCCGGATCCTCCTCCTATCAGCATCATTTGCCTGAATGTTCAGGTACCTCTAAAACTCATGTGTTGAGCTAAACCCCAGGAAGTCGAGCTGCCTTTGGAGCAGGGGGGTCAAAGGAATAAGTAAGGGACAGACAACTCATAAGGACAGTGCCCTGATCAGAGCGGATGTGTCTTCATAAGAGATACTAGACAGTTACTTGGCATCCTCACTCCCTCTGCCCCTAGGCAATCCCTCTGTCCTGCCCTTCCCAAACATATGCACGAGATGAGATCATGTCAGCACACGGCAGAACGTCAGAATGAAACCTGCTTACCCGACACCCAGAACTGTAATACATTTCTGCGGCTTCAGTCACCCACTCTGTGTATTTTGTTATAGTCGCCTAAGCGTAATACAACTGATGCATCAGTTATTCAGTACTTTTATACTCACCCTGTCCTTTACTGCTTAACTTTTCATAAGGAAGTAAGTTTAAATATGTTTTTATACAGAACTGCAATGTATTGTTATTATATATTGGGGGGGGGCACAGAAGCAGTGCTCAGGGGTTACTCCTGGCTCTGCACTCAGAGTCACTCCTGGCTGGCTTAGATGCTGGGGATGGAACCCAGGTCTGCCGTTCAAGGCAAGCCCCTAACTGCTGTACCGTCTGGCCTCAAACTCTGATGTTTTATTGAGTGCAACGCAAAGCTTTTACTTCTTTTTAGAAGGCTTCAAAGAAAGGTATATTGATAATGTTAATTAGCCACCGTTAAGGCTGAAAATTACCATAAGCCAACTCACGTCTATGATGTATAAAATATGATGTATACAATACATCTGCTGTATTATATAATGTACATAATACAAATGCGCTGACGCACAATTTCTAATACAATTGTCACAACGCTAGAGAGTAGGAAAGTCTTGTGTGGGGGTAGAGGGTGGGGTGAGGAAGGGGGGACTGTGAATACTGCTTGAGGTCACACCCAGAGGTGCTCAGGCCTCACTCCCGGCTCTGTGCTCAAGGCTCACTCCCGGCTCTGTGCTCAGGGCTCACTCCCGGCTCTGTGCTCAGGGCTCACTCCCGGCTCTGTGCTCAGGGCTCGCTCCCGGCTCTGTGCTCGGGCATCACTCCCAGCTCTGTGCTCAGGGCTCATTCCTGCTCTGTGCTCAGGGCTCACTCCCGGCTCTGTGCTCACGAGCACTCCTGGAGGTGCTGAGGTGGTGGGGATGGAACCCGGATCCTCTGTGTGCAAGGCAAGTGCCCTGCCCGCTGCACAGTGACTCGCTCTCCCCGCACCCCCACCCCAAGGGTAAAGTATTAATCTTCTAGCTAGGTACTTTCAGGAAACTTTCAGGCATTTCCCAGCGACAGTGGCACTATTCTCTCCCCGGGTGTTTTCCCTGGTTTGCTTTGTCCTTCCCTGCTGCTGCGTCTGTTCGCGCCGGGCCCAGGCCGGCAGGTGCCGCGGGCGGGCGCGCCCCGGGAGAGCAGGGTCGGGACCCGCGCGGGTCTGAGAGCGGCTGGGGTCGGATAGGGCTGGGTGGTCGCGAAGGAGAGGAGGCCGGACAGACGAGCGGGCGTCCCAGGAAGGGCCCGGGGGTCCGCCGCGAGGCACGTCTCCGTGCAAGGTCTACACCAGCGCTTTCCCGGCTCCCGGGCGCCGGCGAACGGCAGCGCAGGGCGAGAGAACAAAGCCTTTAAGGGGCCGCAGGGAGCGCGGAGAGAACGTCCGGAGGAAGCAAAGGGGAGAGCGCCGGGAAACGCAGCGCCCCTCCGGCTCCATCCCTGGACGCGCCCGGGAGGCTGCCGGTTGCCTAGCGACGCGGCGGCCAGAACGGCCGCGCCCGATTGGCTAAGACGCGGGAGCCAATGAGGAGGCGCGATGTTGGCGGGGTCTTAAGATGGCTGCCGGGCGGCCGGCGACCGGCGGGTGAGTGTAGGGGCGACCGCGGGGCCGCCTCTCGGGGCCGGGGAGCTCGGGGGCGCCGGCGCGGGGGCCACGGGGGTCGGGGCAGGGCTGGCCCCGGCCAGGGCACCGGCGCGAGGGACAGCGGAGGCCTGCGAGCCGGAAGGGGCGTCTCGGAGGACGGGCCGCGAGGGGAGTGTCCGGCGGCCGCAGCCCTGCCCTGCCCTGCCCTGTCCGAGCCCTGGCGGGGTCCCCCGGCCTGGGCAGGGGGTGCAGGTGGGCGCGGCGCCCGCGAGGGCCGGCGAGTCCGGCCAGAGCCGCCCGCGAGCAGTCCCGGAGCCGGTGAGTAGCCTCGCGTCCTCCCGGCGCCCGGACCGGCCGGCCCGCCCGCTGCCCGCCGCGCCTGCAGCCGAACCCGCGTTTGCAACAGGACAGGACAGAACAACGTTTCCTTGGGACTGGGCCGGGCTGCGGGTGCGGCTGGTCCCTGACATCCACCGGGGCGTGCGGGGGTGGCAGTGGGGCGCTCAGGCACACTCCCCCCCTTTACTTATGTTTTTAATTTATTTTGGAGAAAAGGGACTGCATCTGTTTAACTTGACCTTCATCCACGTAAATGGGCCGTTTACGATGCTGCCCGGGATGCCAGGGTTGCTTGCTCAGAAGTCGACACGCTTTCTAGTGGTGGCACTAACCGGTCCCCAGGCCCAGAAACGGACGGACGCGTGTTTCTAAAAAGTTGAGCCGGAGGGAGGTGGGTGAGTGTCCTCCGAGTTAGGAATGCATTCCCATCGGACCAGGCTCCGATTTTTTTTTTTTTTGGGGGGGGAAGTTTTCTAACTGAAGACAGATCGGGAAATTCCACAGCTCAGTTGATGAGAAGGAAATTGCAAGCCCAGCGGGTTAGAAATGAGGGACGTTGACCCAATCAGATGCTCTGATTAAGCTCCCTTTGGCTCTAGGCTGTTTTGGTTATGAGAGAGTTAGCCCAGTCCTCCCAGGAAATGTGACATTATTGTCCACCAGTGACTTTGATGGATGCGATTTAACAAAGCATCTGACAGAGCTTCCTGCACTTGAGTATTTAAAAAAAAAACATAAAAAAATTTAAAGCAAATGTTTTTAATTTTAACAAGTCTCGAATTAGAAACCAGTCGTTTCTCCAAAAACATATCAGGAAAACCTCTAAGAGTTTGTAGATGGAACCAAAGGGCTGTATTTTTTTTGTTGAAGAGTGGATGGAAACTCAGTGCCTGTCACAGATGCTGTCTACAGCTGTGATATGTTGCATTTTGCTTTCTGGTTCTGTTCTGTGCCATCATAACTGGGGTTAATTTCCTTTGCTCTGGGCCTTCTTTCTAGGTACCCCATTGAAAGTGCAGAGCGTTCCTGAGAGCTGTGGGTTTCGGTTGGGAAGAGAAGCCTCATCTCCTGGGCTCTGGGCTTTGCGCAGTAGTGTCTCTGACTAGGAGAGAACGGGATGTTCTCGCAAAGAAGGAGGTGACAGATATATGGACACATACACTATTAAGATCTGCAGAGGAACATTTTGTAACTGTAGGTCATCTTCGAGTTCATCAAATTAAACTGTTTGTGCTCTGGCTTCTCAGTGCCTACCCTGACCCGTGACTTGCCCGCAGTTATGCTGTTTGGGACCCGAAACTCATCCTTTGACTATGGAAATTGTTTTTCTTGTTACACCAGCGGTTCCCAATCCTCTCACACCCCAGGGTCCCTTTTATTATAATTTAGTATCTCTGCGACTGCTATATTTTTTGCGAGACTGTGTCCACTTTATTCTTTCCCTTAAAAATAAAGTGTATAAAAATCAGGTCTGTCGTGCCCAATCAGCCTCTGCTGAACAAGTATGTGGTGCAATATGATGCTTCATTGAGTTTCAGCAGCCACCCAGAGAGGTGTGGTATTGTTTGAGGAAAAATGAAAAACACTGGGTTTTTGGCTATTGAAATCAGCGTCTTTATTACTGTCTTTATAAAGCTTTAAAAACCTTAGACCATAAACTGCTGGACAGGAGCTGTTGGTTGGGATGTGGCTTTTCTGAGGAGTCGCTGTCTGCCCAAGTGTCTTCATGGTGTCTGAGGGTGATTTTCAGGGGCAGAGGAAGTCCAGCATGGCAGACTAGGAGGATACATTCACAATGTTTTTGATTATGAACTACAGTTCATAGTAGATAGTAGATTCATAGTAGATTGTTGGAGCTCAGGACTGGAGATGTATACTGACTACTGTGCATTAAGGGTTTCTTTCTTTTTTTTTTTTTTTTCTTGGCAGGGGGTGGGTGGGACAGAGAATAATTGTGGAAAGAAAGAAATCTTAACTCCACCAAAGAAGAGAGGCTGTATGAAGGGAGAAAGAGATTCCGAATCATGTACTTCTTTGGGGCTAGAAATGATCAAATTAAAAATTACTTACAGGCTGAAGAGTGAGAGCTTATGAATTTAAGTACTTGGGTTGTTGTGTAGATCCAGCTACAATAGATAATGGAAGTGACAAAGTTTCAGCGGCTCCTGAGAATGGCTGAGGAATTGTTGCCATTAAAAGGGGATTCTGCTGAGGCAGGAAATAGAAAGAGCCTCATCCTTCCCGGCACGCAAAACAGGACACCAGCAACCGTTAGGAACGTGGGATTTGACACGCTTGCTGTGGACAGATTCCGGAGTGACAGACCCCAAACCAGTTTGAGCCAGCACCTCCGTCTTAGCCTGGGGGATGAGCCTGGCTCCGGTGTGGCCACGCTGCTGCACAGGCTTCCCGGGAACTGAGTTCACAGTGGCCACTGATGAACAGCTTATTATTGTTTTTTGCTTGTTTTCCCTCTGCCACAGGAGAATGGCAGTCACCAGATTTGGGGTTCCAGCTCAGGAATTGGAAAACATACGTATCTGAATGATCCCTTTATGGATTTGGTCCACTTTTTGCAAGTTAATATTTCTCTTTTTCTGTGGCACGTACCGAAAGTGATCGTACCAGGCCAGAGCACAGGGATGAGAGTTTGATGTTTGTTTTTGTTTTTAATGTTATTTTAGGTACCACGATTATTATTATTATTTATAGTAGCAGGAGTTTTATGAAATCAAAACAAAACAATGCCATTCCAATGCCACACAGCTAGAAGGGAATACAGTTCCTAATGGCACGTCAGTCAGAGCTGCAGAGGGCTGGTTTTTAAGGAAGTCCCAGAAGCTTGTCGGCAATGGGAAACTGCTCGGAGCTGAAGATGGCATGCCCTGGGCACAGCAGTGGCCGCGAGCCACTTCCTGGCAGCCAGAGCTGGACCAGCCCTGCATGGTGGCGGAGGCCAGTGTGCCGTTGCTTGAATCTTCTGTCTGTCCACTGTCGTGGCTGATGTCCAGACTCAGCAGGCGCGTGGTAGCAGGACAGGGGAACTGAGAGCTGTGGCAGGGCCTTACGAAGTTGGGTGCTTTTGCCTGTTTTGTCTCCTGCAAGCCTCGAGACATACCGGTATGTGGTGGGCATGTCAGAGATTCTGTGGCCAGGGAAAAGAACTTCCTTTATTTAACATTGAAGTTGAGGAGAGGAAAGAAATTGATTTCGAACATAGAACTGTGATTTTGTTAAGAATATCATCCCCAGTGAAATCTGAAATTTGTTACAATCCCGAAGTCCTGAAATGTATTCCACAGACCAGTGGCAAAGCTGTGTGGGAGCTAATTATCACCTCTTCCCCGCTCCTCAGCACGCGAGGCATATTCTAATAATAGCACGGCAAATGGTTTTCAGTATTGGCATATTTTATATGATGTTCTGTGCACTAACAAAGCGTCTCAAGATGCCTCCTTTCCAACTTGCAAGATCCTCAGGCCAGGTTTTAAGGGGCCCCCGGAGCATATATGATCTGCGATCCCCTCTTGGCAAGTGGAAATACATGTGGTTGAGTTGAAAATATGGCTCAGTCCTTTGGATAGGCCCATGAGGATGAAGAGCCTCGGGCCCGTGCTCTTCCTGCCCAGATGCTTCTGGTTTTTGAATAAATCAAGATGAAAAGCTCCATCCTGAACATCACGCCCCAGCCTGCAATAGGAACTCCATGTCAGACTGGAAATTAGAAAGTAAATGATGTGCGTCAGTTGCTAAGTGATGGCTCTTCAAACATTAGAGACTTCAGAACGACTAACATAGGGACTGCTCCCCACTGGTCACTCACCGCAGCCCATGGCCACAGAAGCAAGTCGCAAAAGGAGCCCAGCGACATGTATGTTTTTTGCCATTGAACTCTGTGATGGACTGTCTACACATCCAGTGTCAGGGAAGTTCAAAAATGAGTCCTTCACCTTGGAATGGTCGAGTCAGTGATGTGCCAGAGCACTGAGGGTTGGGAGTTCACCCTCTTCGTGAGTCTAGTTTGGTGAGGCTGTTTCGAGATGTAGGAGTAGCCCGAGGCTGCACCCAGACCTGGAGAGTGACCTCAGAGAGATTTCAGGAGTCCATGATTCAGAGAGGGCAGAAGCTCCTGATTCCTTTGTCAGGGGGGACTGGCCGTGGCCTTGGTACTGATCACGGTAGGAGCCACGGAAAGTTCAGCCAAAAGGAATTCCAAAAAAGAATTTCCTCTGTACTAATCTAGATTGCTCCAGACTCACAGTAAATGATGAGTTGTGTAACAGATTCTGCTATGAGTCAAGTTTTGGATGAGCTGGTTCAGGCTCATTGTATACACTGAAATAAGCGTGTCATGTGGACCAGTGGGGAATGTACTGTTGCCATTTTAGCGAATGACTACAACTCAAATTTCTGACAACAGTCTTTACTGAACTTAACAGTAGTCCTAGTGCTCTCTATCTCGGGGCCACATTAGCTAATTTTGGTTTGTTTTTTGGGGGGCCATACCCATCTGTGCTCCAGGCTTACTCCTGGTTGTGGTTGGGTACCATGGGGGGTGCCAGGGATTGAACCGGGTTGGCTGTGTGGAAGGCAAGCACCTTACCTGCGTACTATTTCTTCAGCCCCCAATACTAAATATTATCTTGAACTTTAACATTAGTTTCTCACATACTGTATTGTTATTCAAATAAGCTTTACATTTTTGTAAAATTTTAGAATCACTCTCCATTTTTATTATTTTAACAAGTGGTATAAAATTTAAAACTGGAACATCCTGTTTTTTCACGTTTTCTTAAGCTACTCATGCAGCTTATACGTTTACCTGCCATTAATTGCTTTTCTGCTACTTAGTCCTTTGAAAGTTTTATGCTTTCAATTATTAGTGAAGTATCCAACTTAATTTTCTTTTCTAATGTTTGTAGCTGAAAATATTGAATTTTTTTTTTGGGGGGTGGAAGGGGAGCCAAACCTGGTGGTGCTTAGGTCTTATTCCTAGATGTGTGCTCAGGGATTACTCTGAGGAGTGCCCAGGGGACTGTATGGATTGGTGACCTGGGGTTAACCTCATGCAAGGCAAGAGCTCAAACTGTTGTACTATCTCTCTGGCCCTTGTATTATGATTCTTAAATTGCCTGCATTGTATATTGTCAGATTCTTAACATTATTGAACAATGAATGCTTCTAATTTTTTAAAGGCAATCAATGTCCAACATTCTTTTAACTATTTAATCTGTAGGTGTGTCATAACAAACATTTAACCTACTTGAAAACATTTTAATTTACTATAAGTAAATGTTTTTGTTATTTTAGTAGGAGTGTACATACTATTTTAGATTTTAAAAAAGTTTAAGATGGGTTTTTTAATTTAGTGATTGGAATAATGACTAGATTCTTAGGGGTCTCTTAATGGTTTTAATTTTTTTTATATGTTTACTTCTTGTGTCTGAATTTATCTTCTTCCCTGTAGAAGAGAAGATGTGGAGTGGGCTGCTCCCTCCTGGCCTAAATGAAAGTGATACTGAGTTAGAATCTGAAGATGAAGACACATCTGAGAGCTCTGAGCCTAACTTACAGGAAGACAAGGTAGATGAAGTGACCAAGAGAAACACCGAAATCTCAGCTTGCCCTCCAGATGGGCCCCAAACTGCGCCAGAGACAACTGTAAATGCATACAAAGAGTGTCCTTCCGGGATCTCTCTAGCTATGTGGGAGGTAGGTTTTCTGTGCTGAGGTTTTCTCTGTGTGTTTGTGTGTGTGTGTACACACACTGCATTGACTAACCACTTCTTTTTGGGTCTGTGGCTAAACCATGGGCTATTTGAACTTTCACTTCCATTTGATTTTCATTAAACGAGAAAAAAGCATTGAAAGTCAGGTTACTTACTTTGCCTGAAGTGGTGATACACAAGGAGTTTCTAGCTTAATTTTATCTATAATCTATATGGATGGGGCATTAAATTTCACTTTTCACTCTCAGAGATGGCTTATTTAGAAAGAAATAAAAATAAAACCAGTTTTGGAAATATCTAAGAGGATAAATATCTCAAGAACTGAACTTTTATTTTTATATATGCTAGAATATTATTTTTATTTCTTCTTGGTTTTAAATGCTTTCCTCCAAATATTTTTATTCTTTTATATAGAAATTTCAAGAATTACATAAAAGAAATTCTGAACAGACAGCTGCGAATTCAAGATTTAGAAGGAAGAGAAGAAAACGTTCCAGAAAAGGTGTTATGTTTTAAATGAAGGTCAATTAAAAGTAGTGTTTAGTGTTAAATTTTGACAGTTCAACAACTTTAAATAGATTTAACTTTGAAATTGCAAATACTTAGATATTGATACTTTGTGAATATTTTTTTTCAGGCAAATTAAACAATGAAGAAGAATCTGAGAGGTAGGTGAGATTAAAAGTAAGTCTTTTCTGTTCTAGACAAAGTAAGATTTCTGAAAGTAGTTGGAACTGCACACCTCTGATAACTGCTTGTTGCGATTCTAGTAGCCATCTAAAAAGTCAAAATAAAAAGGAGCACATCTGATGTATGACCTGTATGTCACTGTCTCCCTGTAGTGGCCAGCCCTCCAAGGAAGACGAGTGGAAGGAGCTTACTCAGTATTTCGGAATCAATGAAAGGTTTGACCCCCCTGTTAAAAGGAAAAAGGTTGAGAAGGTAAGCCATTTTCTGAGTACATTTTACATTTGCTGTTAGGAAATGTTTGTGGCTAGCTTACCTATGAGGTCTTTGTACTCATTTTGAAATTTTTTTGGATAAGTGAAAATGCTTAATTTTTGAATTAAGTGAATCAGTGAAAGTGTCTCCATGTGTCAGACAGTATATGCTCAGTGTACCAGGAAGCAGGTGGTTACAAATAAACAGTTACAACGTGGTAGAAGGGACATGAATGGCCATTGTGAAAAAGTTAGGGTGGGAGCCCCACCTTAGGTTAGTTGTCCTCTTTCTTAGACGATGACTTTCCTGCGATCCGTAGAATGGGCAGGAATCTGTATGCAGGGAGGCAGCAGAGAGCAGCTGGCGTGGGACCTCCAGGAGCAAGGGGAGGAGCTGGGGTTAGGCCTATCGAGGGCTTGAATTTTCAGGGGAGTACTGGGATCCACGGATTGCCTGGCTCCTCTGTGGAGAGTGGGCAGGAGGGAGGCAAGAGCTAGCGAGAGAAGGACAGTGAAGACACTTGTCGGCAGGAGTTTGACCGAGAGTGGGGTAACAGGTGGAGAGACGTGGGGGGATTTGAGTAATTCTCTGGGAACTTTTGCCTCTGGAGGGATGGGTGGTGACCGCCCGCCTCGGGAGTGCGTCTTCAGGATTGAGCCGCGAGCTCCGGTCCGAATAGTGATGCTTGTTAGGAAGGTGGGAAAGCTGGGGCTTGACCAGGGTTCCCTGGGGCATCTGCGGTGATGGCCAATGCGATGTCTACCATGCCAGCTTTGGAGTCACATCTAGAAGTCATCACTTGGCTGCACATGCTAATCGTGGAGTCTTGAATGAAGGAGTAGCTTAGCTTAGAGATTGATGAGTGTTGACTCCGGGAGCATGAAGTTGAGCGCCGAGTGCTAGAGCCGCGGGCCCGGGGGCTGGTGAAGATGGGTTGGCTGGATCCCTGGTACTTTCTTCATGGATCACTGCTGTGGGCAGTCATGTACTTTGACACCACTGCCATTTTCTGATTCATCCATAGTTCATGTGAAAAATGTGTGATTTTTTCAACCCATCACTGGCGGGGTTGGGGGGTGGGGGGTGCCAGGGGTTCTCAGGTACTAGGAACTGACAGCAGAATTGTCCATGTGGGACTCTTTGGGTTTTTTTGTTTGTTTTTTTACTTTTTGGGTCACACCCTGCGATGCTCGGGTTATTCTTACTCCTGGCTCTGCACTTAGGAATCACTCCTGGTGGTGCTCGGAGGATTATATGGGATGCTGCGAATCAAACCTGGGCCAGCTGCATGCAAGGCCAATGCCCTACCTGCTGTGCTGTCACTCCAGTCCCATGTGGGACTCTTGATTCCAGCTTCACCAGGAATTCTTGTGACCTCATCCTTGAACACTGGGAAATGGAAACCAGGATCACTGTTTGCCACAACCAGGTGCTAGAATGAGAAGCCTCCTTTTCACAGTGTTTTAGTAGAAATGCTAAATTTCTTAGCTGACCCCCAGTAGAATGGAAAATAAACCCAGACTCAGTGACCCCCCACACTCCCCGAATTCTCTGGACTGTGGTGCAGGGACTGGCAGTCTCGTGTCTCTTGTGGTTTTAGGGGCATTGAAAGGAGATGGAAGACCACGTGAGGTTGACACTCTTCCTGGTTGACCTTATCTAAAACATTAGGCAGTAGATCATGCAGAGAGCAGTTGGCCATGCTTACCTCTGCCCAGCTTTGTTAATCGGGCCCCAGATACTGTCTAGATTGTTCTCTTTCGAGAAAGATTGGTTAAATTTGTTTTTCCCAAGAAATACTGTTTAAAGTCTTACTATGGGCTAGGTGGTCTATGTTATTCCGTAACTTAGAGTGCGTATGAAGGTCTTTTGAACTATTGACTTACTGCCGTGCTGCGCCCTGGAGCATGGCCATGACTGAGGGGTGCAGTAGTAGCTTTCCGTGCCGATTGTTGTTCTCTGAAAGATGGCAGGTTTCCCCGGAGGCACTGAGCAGTCGCTCCCCCAGCCCCCGAGAAGGGGTTGGCCAAAGAAGTTTGGGAGCTGCATACTTAGGTTGCCGCTCAGTCTAACTTAAGCCGTCCAGTTGAACTTTTTACATTCTAAAAAAGTAGAAATTCTAGGTGTTTATTTTATGATCTGTCCTATTTGAATTTTATTGTTATTCTCCTTATATGCAATTGTATCATCTTGACGCTGGCCAGGTAAAGCTCGGTCTCACTGCTTGTCTGGGATTTGGAATTTGTGTTATAACCCTTAGCAAAGGTTGCTAGGATTCCTTATGCAAAAGTATTTTAAGCTACTTAGTTTAAAATTTTGGAAGCAGGCGTTTCTGGCTTGCATTATGTAGTGGGTATAATCTAGAAAAAAATTAAAAAGTTAAACACTACTGTAAGCAAGACTTCTGAATAAGGAAGATCACTCGAATTTCCTTGTGTTTGCCCAGGAATCTGTTTTATAAGTTACAGATTTCTTAAGGGTAGACATTTTTCTACATGAGTGACATCTAGCTGAGAAAGTCCTGACAGTCTTCTGAGGAAGCGGGTTCTGGCCAGGCGTGGCTTTGCCCAGTGTTTTGCCAGTACCCGGCACTGTGCGTCACCCCGAGCAGGAAAAAGAGAGGCTTTCCTGTACTGTGCTCTCTCGGTGGGTCAGTGTCTCTGCTTGCCCGCAGGCTCCTGGCTCCCTGGGGTGGGGTTGCTGTGTCACTTTGCACCACTCTCTCCCTGCTGAAGTTTCTACTGGGAACCCAGCAGAATAAATAGATGTTAAAAATGTCCACATCAAAGCACCAAGATCAAGCGAAGAGTAAATCTCAGTCTAGCAGATAGTAGCTACTGCTCGAGAAATCTGAGAGAGGATCATGAAGAATTGCAGCGTGGACAGACTCTAGTCTCTGATTTTATGTCTCTGGAGCAGAGACTGATCTGTTTCCATTTCTTGGGAGTCTTTTTATTCGCTCTCTGTTGAACTCCACCCTCAGCAGGAAGACAGGACCAGGCTTCTGGGTCTCGAGCCTCTCCCACGCTCTTCTCCCCCGCCTTCCCTTTGGGGGCGCTGCCAAGCAGACCCCGGGGCTCCACCAGGAATGAGTGTTTACAGCTCTGCTTCCCCGACAGACAGCGCAGAGGCTGGTGCCTGTTAAATGGGATCTTCCTGATAGCCAAGGCGGTTTGAAAGTGATCTTAGTATTGCATGCAGAGACAATTGTGTTTCTGGAAGCAGTTCTGGGACTTCCTAATAATTCAATAATCATAGCATTAATTATTTTAAAATCTATAAGGGACTTTCTTTAGAATTAATTTCTTTATAAATGTCTAAGTCTTTAATTGAATCAGTTTGATTAGTCAGCAGTCATTATTTAAGTAGTTTTATGTATGTTTAATGGATGTTTTTGGCACCAAATCAGAGGCACTTTTGATCGTTTTTAGATTAATTATTCAATGTCTTTGGTAAGTTTTTTTTCCTTTCTTTAGTTTTTGAATGTAAACTACTGTTGTGTGGTTTAGTATAGCTACATAGATAGGCACTGTTTAGTAGAATGCTTTCACCAAACGGGCCTGGATGCAGAACAAAGACTTCTGCCTACGTGGGTGAGCAGAAGGCAGAGGTGTGCAGGGCTGGGGGAATTGGTGGGGCTGTGCAGTCCCCCCAAAGTATCCTCTCTTGATCCTTGTGTGGATCAGGATCAGGTCAGACCAGCACTATTCTCATCACCTAGACAAAAACACAACCGAGATTTGTCGTAACAAAACCCTCCAAGTAGGCACAAAGCAAAACTCTGAACCAAGTCATTTTGTTCCTGACAGAGGCTTGTCTGAAGTACCAATCCAGCACAGTTTTTTCCCTATGTGTCTTAGGTAATTTTAATAGGTCTGATTTATAGGTAAAGCTTGCGACACTAATTCCTAGCCCTTGTTACCCACATCGTAATGGAGCCATGGCTTAATTTCTTTCCTAGCTATTTAGGTATCACTGTAGTACGGCAAAGTGTGATGGGTAATTCATCTATATCCAGCTTTCAAACTTAAATATATTAACAAACCGAACAAACCAAATACCTGCAGAACTGTGTCGTGATGCAGTTTCACCTGAAGAGCTTTGCCCGCATGTCCGAGGATACGCTGCCCAACTACCCACATGCCGGCTGCCTGTTCATCTCTCAGGGGCACGCGCTGCCGCCTTCCTGATGCTCCCCAAAGGATGCTCAGGGCCTTCTGGGAATCTTCCTGTGACCAAATCACCACCCCTAAATTGGTTCGTCTGCATTGAAATCTGCTTGTGCTAAATTCTGATTCTTGCCAAAAGGCTTCTCTGAAACACACCAAGGCCATGCCTAGCGTTACGGGAACATGTGCCTTGCACCTTGCTCATTGTGGAAAGGTCTAAATAACACCAGAAAAGGGTGCTCTCAAGTACAACTGATGCCTTTGGAAAAGCTTCGTACTTGGTGCTATTTCATGTATTTTCTCACCACTCACATATAAAATCCTGGTCTGAGCCTGTAAAGAACTCTGAATAGGTCTGTAGCTGACAGAACTAACCCTTCTCTTTGTTGAATGGTACCCTGATATTTGTATGCAAGAGATGCAACTTACTTATTGAATGCCTGCTATATGCTGAATATGTTGCTAGATATTTTATATATGTATGTATGTATATATATATATATATAGAGAGAGAGAGAGAGAGAGAGACCCTTACCGTAACCTTGTAAAGGTTGTGCTATTACTGTTTTCACTTTGCAAGTGAAAGTCCCAACCTGTAAGAGTTTGAGAGACTCACCCAGAGTTGCCTGGCAAATACAGGAATGAGAGTCTGAACCTGGTTCTCATCAGCCATTCTCTAATAAGATGTGGGCTTAGGTTGGTGTAAGTGCTTTGCATAGTGATGGCTTTTCCTAACACTGACATCTTGAATGTCTTTGAAATGTTAGTATCATATAGAATCACAGTTTGGAAGTGTTTGTAGGACCAGAAATTTTTCGTAGTCAAAAAGAACCTACTAAATTTTACTTAAGTAACCCCCAACTCCTCCAAGAAATGAAATGGAGAGATTAAAAGTAGTTAAAGCTAGTGAACTATGGTGAAAAGAGGGGGGAATTAAACTTTTGAACTAAAAATGAAGCTGAACACGTTAAGTCGAATTCTTGAGTTTTATTTCTAGGAAAGAATTTTGGCGAATCTGTTCATTTTCTTTCTTTTTATATTTCCTCTTTTTTTTTTTGGGGGGGTCACACCTGGCGATGCTCAGAGCTTACTCCTGGCTCTGTACTCAGGACTCATTCCTGTTGGTACTCAGAGGACCATATGGGATGCCAGAAATTGAACCTGGGTCGGCTACGTGTAAGGCAGGAGCCCTACCCGTTGGACTGTCGTTTCATAATCTGTTCATTTTCTTAAAGAAAGTTGGGATTACGATTTAAGCACCTAAGAGCTGTGACCGGATTTCTTGACTTTGAGTCCGTTACTCTGTTACATGAATCCATCTCCTCTCTTCTCTGAGTGGCCGAAGGATGGGAGTTGGTTGGTGGTAGGTGAGTGTGATTGATTTTTAAGTGAGAATTGTACTTACTTAGCTCAGCAGTTCGTTTCTCGAAGAAGGAAACATGATTGTTTTTCCTCCATCGTGACAGCTTAAAAGTGGGGGCTTTGTGGCAGCTACAGGCAGTTACATGTGTGAGCAGATGCAGCACAGCATTCGCAGTCCCCGAGCACTGGAGCTAGACACAGGGCAGCTTCCTGTTTGGACTCGCCCATTCTAGTGCGGGAGTAAGGAATTCAGCACCAAATCTTGTACAGTCCCAGGACATCGAGCTAAGGGAGGGAAGAAGCTCTGTGGAAGGAGCAGGGCAGGCTCTCAGTCACTGCGATGCTGTCTCAGGTATTGCCCGGCCCCATGTTCGGGGCATAGGAAGAATTGAAGTCTGATGTTGAAATGCTTTGTTTTCATAAATCTCAGTGGCGTTTAAGGGGGCGTCTAATGGAAAGAGAGATCATTTAAAAGCATCTTAAAAATAAAGCACTGTATTTTTTTTTTTTCTTTTTGGGTCACACCCGGCAATGCACAGGGGTTACTCCTGGCTCATGCACTCAGGAATAACTCTTGGTGGTGCTTGGGGAACCATATGGGATGCTGGGAATCGAACCTGGGTTGGCTGCATGCAAGGCAAACGTCCTACCCGCTCCAGCCCCAAAGCACTGTATTTCTACTGTAATATGAACAATAATAAAAAAAGCTTCAAGTGCGGATATTGTGTTAAGCTCTAGAAGTCCAGTATGGAGTTGAAATTTTTCATTTTCTTAGGGACTGTAAGTTCACAAAACCCTGACCCTTTTTACTCCCTGGGGTCTCAGTACACCCGTTATTGCTGTTAGGAGGTCCTCGGGGGAGCCTCTCACAGCCACACGTAAGGATTACGTTCCCGGGTGGCCTGGCGTCCTCTTGGCACTGAAGCTGTGGTGAACTGCTGCGCTGTGTTCACTTAGCCTGGGCGAAACGAGGGGTTCTTTTTGAGAGGAATGAGGTGCGACGGGGAAACTCGCCAAGCTGGCATGCAAATAACTGTTGTTAGTGTGGAACATACCTTGGCACATGCTGTCTGCTTTCGGAAGATAGAAGGCCAGTCTGGGGATGGATGTTTACTGCACCTAGCGAGAGCTTGAGGCCCTGGAGAGAGAGAGAGATCCCATAAAAATAGAATTAACATAAGAACAGAGGGTTGGATAACTGGATTTATTGGGATGGGGGGAGTGATGGATGATGCTAGTGTGGCCGACTCTCATGGGGAACCAGAGATAAGCTCTAGGCAGTGAAACATTGAAAACTTTACCAGGCCTTACCCAGGAGAAAGGGAAGGCAGTGAAGTTGTGGATCTCTGATCAGGTGTGAGGACAGGTACTTTGACTTATTTATAAAGACAAAGCAGCTTTTCAGAAGTAACTGAAGCCTCAGAGACTGAGACTATTCCTGGGGAGAGTGAAGGGTAAGAAGAAAAGGGCCGATGCCAGAGCCTTGAGAGGACTCCTCTGTTGAGGGGCAGCAGGAGGAGGTTCCAGATTGATCTCTGGGGAGGCTGTTTTCAGAATGAGGAGGTAGTTGGTATAATGGAAAATCAGGTAGTATAAGTGGTGTTGTTTATGAGTCTAGAGAGAGCAGTTTCAGAAGAATGATGAAAACAGAAGAGAATGGAGAGGAAGAAGACTGGGGATGATGGAGCACCAGCGTAAGGAATCATTCTGAAGAAGGTGCTGTGTTAAAGCATCTAACCACTGGTGCAGAATGGCGTCGGCTTGTTTGTTGGGTAAAGAGAAAGGTTAAGGAAAGAGAGGAGAAAAAAATTGAAGAGCAGGGTTCCTGGGTCACATGTAAGCTGATGGACTTAGGGAATGGGAGAGAGATGATTCTTAGAGACAGTAAGGGTGGAGAGTAAGTGACGGTATGCTTGTTAAGAGCTGTATGATGGGAAATTATGGAAAGGACATGTGTCACGTTGGTTCTTCTTTTCCCTTGCTCCCTCTGCCTTGGCCTGCTGTGAAATAGGGGGACGCGTTCTCTCTGCTGAAAAGGAAGGAGATAAGTATTTAGAAAAATAGAAAAGACATAACCATGTAGAGGAACATGGAAAATATAACAACTTAAGAGGCATGCGAACTTTCAAGATAATATTTGAGAATCCTTCTGAGTTTGAAATCAGCTTTCAGTGGGCCAGAGGGATAGGACTGGCACAGGGCACTTTTCTTGCATGTGGCCAACCCCCGTTTAATTCCTGCCACTGCATATGGTTCCCTGAACACAAAGCCAAGAGTCAGCACTGAACACCAACAGGTGTGCCCCTCCCCCAAATACACACCATAAAAGGAAAAACCAGAGGGAGAAAATGCATTTAGTGAAATCAGTGGCTTCAGTTGTTTCCTTATGATACTACATGAACACATGGAAGGTAAAGTAGTAGAACTAAAGGGCTGAGAAGAACTGAAACAAAGGGATGGGTGTTTGATCATTGTATGACTGAGACTTAAACCTGAAAGCTTTGTAACTGTTCTCACGGTGATTCAATTAAAAGAGAGAGAGAGAGGAGAGGGAGGCGGAGAGAACTGAGAGTGATTCAGTTGTGTTTCTTAACTCTAGCTAGTTGCCGTTGGTGGCTTGCTGGACCCATCTACAGGCTTTCTTGTTAATTTTTTTTTTTTTTTTTTGCTTTTTGCGATGCTCAGGGGTCACTCCTGGCTCTGCACTCAGGAATTACCCCTGGCCGTGCTCAGGGGACCATATGGGATGCTGGGAATCGAACCCGGGTCGGCCGAGT
This sequence comes from Sorex araneus, assembly GCF_027595985.1. Lineage (NCBI taxonomy): Eukaryota > Metazoa > Chordata > Mammalia > Eulipotyphla > Soricidae > Sorex > Sorex araneus. The sequence goes on from NC_073312.1 coordinate 9,124,163, forward strand.
GCAAGGCAAACACCCTACCCGCTGTGCTATCGCTCCAGCCCCATCTCCATCCACAGGCTTTCTGATTTAAGGAATTTGCTTTGAGAGGAAGTTCCTAGTAGTGCTGATGTTGTTGGTTGAGTTTGAAAAGGTGAATGATGAGTTGTGGATTAAAGAGAGGGAGAGAGTCCGGGAAGGGGCTGAGAGTGAATATGATAGTCCCGGGGTATCGTCCCCCAAATGAAGGCAGAACAGCTTGAAGACTTGGGTTTGGTGGTAGATCCCAGTGTTGTGTTCAGCAAGAATTCTAGATTACAAAACTATGCCAGTGGAGCTTCAGGAAGTGTTTGTGACTTTGAGCAAGCCAGCTCAATGTATTAGTCTTCCAGGAGAAAAGGAATCTGGCCTGAATATAATTTAATGTGCAGTTTAATTTCTTCCATCCTCCCTCCCTCCCTCCCTCCTTCCTTCCTTCCTTCCTTCCTTCCTTCCTTCCTTCCTTCCTTCCTTCCTTCCTTCCCTCATTTCCTCCCTCCTTCCCTCCCTTCCTCCCTTCCTCCCTTCCTCCCTTCCTTCCTTCCTTCCTTCCTTCCTTCCTTCCTTCCTTCCTTCCTTCCTTCCTTCCTTCCTTCCTTCCTTTCTTCCTTCCCTCATTTCCTCCCTCCCTCCCTCCCTCCCTTCCTTCCTTCCTTCCTTCCTTCCTTCCTTCCTTCCTTCCTTCCTTCCTTCCTTCCTTCCTTCCTTCCTTCCTTCCTTCCTTCCTTCTTCCTTCCTTCCCTCATTTCCTCCCTCCCTCCCTCCCTCCCTCCCTCCCTCCCTCCCTCCCTCCCTCCCTCCCTCCTTCCTTTCTTCCCTCCCTCCCTCCCTCCCACATCCAGTGTTGCTCAGGGCTTACTCTTGTCTTTGTGCTTAGGGATCACTCTGGACAGGACTTGGGGACTATATGGGGTGCTGGGGATTGAACCTGGGTTGACTGTGGGCAAGTCAGGCGTCTTACCCACTCTCTTATCTCCAGCCTTCATCTTGTGGAGATACTTTCCCTTAGCACACTTCTCTCTTTCCATGCCCCTTCCCCCTCCCCCCTCCTGCACTCCCTTTTCAGGAAAATATAAAGATCACTAGTGCCCCTTGGAAGTCCACCTCTCTGAGGAAACAAACAGGAAGCACTCCACAGTTGCCACCAAGGCTACTATCGCCCCCTCCTGGATTTTTGGTGGGGAGAAGTATTACCCATCACTTGGGGATATCACCGGCCTAGGGCATAAAGTAGCAGGATAGTGTGAAGTTAATGCCAGGTAACGATGAGGGACGTTGGAGAAGTGACTTCAGGGTGAACCATTAGGTGGAGTTCCATAGAAACGTTGAAGGGAAATTCTTAGAATTTTGGCAGGACCCAAAGGGACAATAGACAGGTGTATTTAGAGTCTAAGAGACTCTAAGGTGCTGTTGAATGAAGGTCTCAAGTGTCTTTGGGGATAAGGCAGCATTTATCCTCTCGGGCCCTGTGTTGGGTGAGGGATTGTGGAGAGGGACCATCTTCACTTGCACGGACGCCAGTGGCTAGTGTTCCCAGCATTTCTGGGGCCAGCTGGAAGCGAGTATTTTGAAAGTCTCAATCTAACAAAGACTGTAGAGGAATAAAACTTTTCTTTGTTGACTGTTTAATCAAGAAATACACTAAGGGGGGCTGGAGCAATAGCACAGCGGGTAGGGCATTTGCCTGGCATGCGACCGACCCGGGTTTGATTCCCAGCATCTCATATGGTCCCCTGAGCACCTCCAGGGGTGGTTCCTGAGTGCAGAGCCAGGAGTAAACTCCTGTGCATCGCCAGGTGTGACCCAAAAAGCAAAAAATAAATAAATAATTATAATAAAAAGAAATACACTAAGGGAAGAGACATTCTTGGTCTGTATATTGGATAAGAAGGAGAAATCTGTATGTTGCAGTAGCACAGTTAAAGGGTACAGGATGGAAGCCATTGTAGGATGAGAGGTTCTTGTAATAGGCACATGCTAAAGAAATTTTAAAAAAATAAACTATATTCTTTAGTAACTATTTCTGCAGATTAAAGCTCAGTCCCTTCCTTCCTTCAGTGTATGATGATTCCCACTTAGTCTGGTAATCTTACGAAAATTTTAATTACCGATGCTTGTAGTACCTTTAGCTGGTAACAAAGACCATTTGTATATAAAAGTAAGATTCTTACATGTAACATTTCTTTCATCGTCCAAATCTACTTTAATATCCAGGGTCAAAGACTTAGCCAGATCTTTGTCCCTGGATTCAAAGTAGTGTGAGCTTCTCTTTACCTTCAAAAGTTTTGAAACAGAAGGGTTAAATGATGTTTCTGAAAGTACTGTAGGCCCAGGGACCAATTCATACCAAGAATGCCACAATTTCTGACTGTTACTCTCAGAACATTCTTATGGTTATCAGGGGAAATATTAGAGTCACAGAAATACGACCTTGCATCTCCTTTATCATAGTTCAACAAGTTACATGACCTTGAAGAGATTTAGTCTCTCGGAGCATCCTCCTCCTGCCTCAGTGGGAGAGGCACGACTTGCCTAAGTACATAATGTATTTCATGTGTTCCTGAGACGGTTCCTGACTAGCGGGTGTGTTCCTGCCTCTCTTTCTCGATTTTAAGTTTCAGGTTTCTTTTCTTTCCAGTCGGGTCTTGAGAAGCGCATAGACCAGGCCGTGGACGACTGGGATATTGAGAAGGCTGAGGAACTCAGCAACCAGCTTGCTACTCGAGAGGTAAGTCCACCGGTGTTTCCAAGTTCTCTAAAACAAATGCACATTGTTTCCTTCTTCTCATAATCAGCAATAAGTGCAGCAGCCAGGTACTTGCTCTTCAGATTTTCCTTCATCTCTGTCTTTCCTTTGACCGTGCCATTTAGTCCACACTGTTTGCCTCTATGTTTGTCTTTGCTGTTTTAAAATCATTCTAGTTCAAAACGTGCTGGGAAGCACCCAGGATTGGTTTTCAGCCCTGGATTTTCCTAGTCTGGAGAACTTGCCCAGGTTTGAGTGAAGGGTAGCTCTGCGCTCTCAGTGCTGTCCTCTGAGTTCAAGCTAGTGTCTCTTTCTGCCCTTCCAACCGTTACTGCCACAAATGCATCCTTCCTGTGTATCGGGCTTATTTCTCTCAACCTCAAGATTTCCCAGCTCTTTTTTCCTAAAACCTAGTATCTATAGTCTGAGCCTAACAAATGTATTGGATAATCTTTTTCCAAGTACACGGGCTTACAGAAAATTGTGGCTTATGCTCTCTGGAAAGAACCCTTCTCTGTTGGGAATCCCTGTTCACTCTCACCGGGCCAGTCTCACAGGAAGCAGAGAACTATTGGCATGTGTTTTTTGTTGTTTTGTAAATTAAAAAAAATCCTTTTAGGGAAAGGGCTCTACTAACCCCTGTATTTCTACTCACTGGGGAGGGGTGATGGGCCACACCCTGCAATGCTCAGGGCTCTCTCCTGGACCTGTGCTCAGGGATCACTTCTGGTGGGCTCACGGGATGGTATGTGGCACCAAAGATCAAACCCATGTTGGCCGTGTGCAAAACAAGCGCCCTACCCCTGTGCACTCTCTTTCCAACTAGACTAATTTTTTCATTCTTACCAGTCTTTTTTGTTTCTAATTAATTTTTATTCAATCCAAATGCAATAAAAATCTTGATTAAAGAAGTTACTAGCTTTGTTGAGAAAGATGAAGCATTTTAATGATGATTAAAATAATTAAACACTGATGAGAAAATTAGAATTTTTTGATAGGAGTGTATAGGTAAAATTTTCAAACTGGTGCTCTACTTTGAATATTCAGTGAGGGAAAGTACAAATGAAATTAATAAAATTTGGTTGCCTAGGAAATTTCCATATGGAAATAATATTATACAATGAAAATAAGGAGAGAGGTTTAATACTTCTTTGAACTATAAATTTTTGAAAATTAATATTTTGTCTTGTTAAAATTCGACTGAAGCGATAGCAAGGCGGGTAGGGCGTTTGCCTTGCATGTGGCTGATTGGGTTCAATTCCTTTGTCCCTCTCGGAGAGCCCAGCAAGCTACTGAGAGTATCCCGCCCGCATAGCAGAACCTGGCAAGCTACCCGTGGCATATTCGATACGCCCAAAACAGTAATAAGTCTCACAATGGAGATATTATTGGTGCCCGCTTGAGCAAATTGATGAACAATGGGACAACAGTGCTACAGAGACAGTGCTAATTTTTATTAAAAACATCTTGATTTACAAAGTTGTTTATTATATAGTTGTTTCAAGCACTTAGTGTTCCAATACCACCAGTGTGACCGTGTCCACCAATATCCCCAGTTTCTCTCCCGATCCCAACCTTCCCCCTTTGGCACCTAACAGATTCACTTTTTATTGCTTATTCCAACAGATCTTAATCTGGCATAAAAGGAATTAATCAGAAAATAGTATGAGACATTGATTACTGTATCACTTTGACCTATGTAAATAAAAGATTAAAAACATTTTATACAGTATAATGCCTGTCCTCATTTACACACATACTGTATTAACACTGTGCTTTATAAAGCTGTTCCTGATGACCAGTTACAGGCATTCCATATTCCAGCATCAATCCCAGCACCATTGCACCTTCCCTCCACTGTTGTCTCCAATTTTCCCAACCCCCCCAAGTCTGGCCCCAGAGCAGGCCCTCCAGAATTATATAGTGCTTGTTCTCAATAATTTTTAGCAGTCTTGATCTCTTTCTTAAACTCTGCCTACCCCTTGGTATTCAGTTTCATTAAGAGTATCATGTTGTCTCTGTGATCCGCAGGCTATGACCACTTTTCTTGCTAGTTGGATGGTGTTTCTAAACAGACTAGTGATGAAATTGAGATTTCAGTAAATTGTCTCGTATTTCCATTCATCGTAAGCTGTCAGGAAATTCACCATTAGTAGCTGTTAGTTTATTTTCTATTTTTGACGGCTGGCCATAGTATTTTGTGAGGTTTATATTTTTAAAGAGAGAAACAAATCTGGAAGTTAGGCTTAGGGACTGAAAAACTATTGTATTCTCTTTAACCCTTCCCTTCCCTCTTCCTCAACACACACAGTGGATCTCCCCCCCTCTGCCCATTTGCTTCAGGTAGCCTTAGTTCTGTTACAATCATTCACTGGCATGTCTTTTTTTTTTTTAATCTTCAATTTTGTACCCTCATATTGCACACATAAGTGTAGTCATCCTGCACTTTCTTTTTCCTTCTGACTTATTTCAGTTCACAGAATTCTCTTGAGCTCCTTCCATCTATTTTGCAAATGGCAACAGTTCATCTTCTTTTACAACTGAATAATATACCACTATATATCTTTATCTAATCATCTGTCAGCAGACACTTCATTTGTGCCATATTTTAGCTACTGTAAGTAACTTTGCAATAAAAATTGGTGCTCAGGGCTTATTCCTGGTTCTACACTCAGGGATCACTACTGGCAGTGCTCAAGGGAACATACAGGTTGTCGGGGATAGAACTGCATACAAGGCAAGCATGAAGGCAAGTGCTGTACTTACTAGACTATTACTCTGAACCTGATAATTTTATTTCTTATTCCTTTTAATTCCCTGTCACGTGCTAGTGTAGCCCAATGGCATCTGCTCGCTCCAGAAACACGAAGAGCACGTTGTTGTTACTGTTTTTGGCATATCAAATACGTCAAATCGATGAACAACAGGATGACAGTGATACAATGATACAGTGATTCCTTTTAATTCGTGTGTAATTTCTCTAGTGAAGACATCTAATACTAAATTAAATCTAAGTAATGATAATGGACAACCTTGTCTTGTTTCTGATTTAAAGAAAAAAACTTAAGATTTTTAAACCTGTTGTTGAGCTGGAGATAGTACAGGAAGTAAAACACTTGCCTTGTATGTGGCTGTAACCATCAGCTGTGATGCTGGTTCAAATCCCCAGCACCATGTCAGCTATGGATATTACATTTTACTAAAATAAATTTGATAGTGTGCTGAGTGATGCTGCAATGTAGTCGGATTTCACTGTTAGTGTTGGTACTGTGGTGATCTCATCAGTTTCATACCTGTTTGTGCCCTGCCTCTGCAAGTCAGCAATATACTAAAGATCATTTAAAAAAAATTCCATCCAACAAACAGCACTTAACTGTTTTGTTAGGAAGTTGTAGTATTTTAAAATTTAAAATATTAAGTATTTTAAAAGAAAAGAATTTTGAAAGTTCCAAGTGTTTAGGCAGTTGAAACTTACTTCTCCACAAAAGTGCTGTTAGAAGTAGAGATTACATTTCTTGGCCAGCCTGCAAGTATATAATATAATGAATTATCCCAGTAGTATAGCAGGACTTCAAATTTTGGAGAGTTCACCAAGAAAAGTCAGCAAATGACGTGGAGGGCCGTGCATGGGCTGAAAGTGGGTTGATAAGGCCCAGGAAGGATAACACAGTTGGGCGTTGTGATGGGGTCGGGGGAGAGGCTCGAACTCTAGCTTGGCTCAGGGACTGGAAGACTTGGGCCATCCGACCGGTCACTGGTCAGAGCCACTCTTGAGTGGGAGGTGTGGAGTCTTCTGGTTGCCTACTTCGAATGTGCAGAACTTTCCAGAGAACAGGTGCTTGATTTCATCACTGGTGTTCCGGAGCATGATACGTTGCTTGTTTCTCTTGAATTTCTAGAACATCCCGAGTCTCTGTGACTGTTTGCTTTCCTGTGGGTCCTGGTCTCTTACCTGGACTTGAGATTCCAGTGAAGCCAAGGAGAGGCCCATGGGAAAGGCCTCAGGGCCTCGGGGCGCGCACTGCTGTTTCTTCACTGCTCTCTCGCACCCTGGGGACTCAGCAAACCCATGTCCCATTGTCATTTCTTCTCCAGTGTTACTTGTCATTTTGACCTTTTCCAAGTGACAGGTGACTGTGACGCAGCCTCTAGAGACCCCAGGTCAGTAGGTTTTCTCAGATCTTGGTCTTGCTGAAGGTGAAAAGGAGACGCAAGCCCTCTCTGCAGCATAGATACTTGGGCTTCGAGCGACCAATTGACAGCCCGCTACTCGGCTTTGTCTTTTTCTGCATGTTAGCACTCTGGGCTGAGCAAGGGGATTCACAGGGAAGCAGGAACTTCCCCGCAGGTTCCGTATTCCTTGTAGGTCACGTTAGTCATTGTGAAATTTTTAGAGTTGAGCAGATTTTATTTTATTATTATTATTATTATTATTATTATTTTTGCTTTTTGGGTCACACCCAGCGATGCTCAGGGGTTACTCCTGGCTTTGCACTCAGGAATTACTCCTGGCGGTGCTTGGGGGACCATATGGGATGCCGGAGATCGAACCAGGGTCGGCCGCGTGCAAGGCAAACGCCCTACCCGCTGTGCTATCGCTCCGGCCCCCTAGTTGAGCAGATTTTAAAAAGTACTTTCATCGGAAATCATTTCCGACTCCTGGAACAGTTGCAAAGCGTTTAACAAGATTCCATTTGTATTTTTCCCTTCAGGTACCTGAAGTGTAAACAGACATTTGCTTTACCGTCTCTTCTAATTTATATGCTACCTTTAGACTTGTCGGATGCCGCACTCGTTTCCTTTTTAGCAGAAGAAAATTTCTTTCTCCTGGCCTGGGATGGTGTGTTTTTGGGTCGTGTCTCTTTATTTTTATCTGGAGTGGCCCCTCAGGCTGCTTTGGTTCTCCTGTGGACCTTAGTGTGGGGTTGATTGTCTGATGTTCTCTCCTGAGTAAGTTTAGGCCTTTCCGGAGGGAATCATACTGTAACCTTCACAGTGCCAGAGTCACATGATATATATTTATTCCTTTCACTGATGATGTTACTTCATTGGTGTCTTCAAGTTCTCTTTCTGTAATGGGACTTTTTCTTACGTAATTTAGAAGCATTTCACGGAGAGATAGGTGATCATTTCAGACTGTAAGTACTCTGCTTCTCTACTTTCTGTCCTCCTGTTGGTATCTATTTCCTGCTTGAGCCAATTTATTCTGGTGGTTGCCAAATACCTTTACATGTTGAAAATATTAATCGCACTTTTCATCTTGATCTGACAACCCAGATCTAAAATTTGGCTTAGATACTGGGCTATCGAATCTATTCTGTATTCTTGGCCAGTGAGCTACGGGGCTGTAGAATCTGTTCTGCATTCATGGCAAGTCTCTCAGTAAACCTGGCCTCTTAAGAGTTGGATATAATTTTCCTCAATTTGGAGTATCCCAAAATAAATGTATAGAAGCCTCGATTTCATGCCATCAGCAGCGCCTGAGCGGACGGCTAGTGGCGTCCCCGTACCAGAAACAGGAATCCAGCTGCCTTGCCGCTGCCCCTCAGCCACTCTCAGCCCCCGACACAGCCCGCCAGAGTGGGCGGCCACCGGCCGTAAAGGCTCTGGAAATGTTTCTGTTAAGGATCCTGGTTTCTGGTTTTGTGTGTGTTTTTGTCATACTGCTATTTTAGAAGCAGGAGTTGCTCAATACGAAATATTTTCATTTTAAGGGTGGCGACAAATAGGATTGCCTCAGGAATACATGATATTTTCAGCACTCGTAAGCACTTTCTTCAGATATTCTTGTGCTTCCTTGCGAATTAATGCTTTGTTCTTGAAATAAACTCATAATCTAATGTGGGGACTGAAAATTATGATTAAAAGACAAAAACACTAATTTGGTTTCAGCCTTTTCCTTGTATTAAGTGGAAAACATCTGGAAAGTGTTTTTTGTTCAGACACAGACATTGGAAAGATACTGATGCCATGTTAATTAAGCACCCGTGAAGAATAGCTAAAGTAATCAAGATGGAATTCTTGAATAAACAGTTTAGTTTGGGATTTAATTTTTCCTATTTATCCCCGTGTGGTGCCAGTCACCATGGATATGAGAGGAGGGATTTTGGAGCAGTGAGGAGTTGTGGGTGTGAGAGGAACCCTTGATGAGTTGGATCTTGCGTACACGGTAGGTATCCTTTTGGAAATCAGGTACACGGGGTCTAGTCGGTGCCGGGTTCTCCTTTCAAGAAGCAGAAACCTGGGGCCTGCTGATAAAGCCTTTGCCCAGAGCACAGATTCCCGAGCTCTGAGTAAGTGAGCTCATAATAAGTGAAACTGATTTTTGCTGTTGAACATTTGTAAGTCTGAGAAACCAAGAGGGCGGGATCAGTGTTTTTGAAAAATGTTGCCCCAAGGAGAGCCATCGCTGAGAGTGGGCCCTCAGCACTTCCTGTGGGGGGGCGGCACACCCCCGACAGCTGCAGGTGCCATTCACTGTGACACAGACAACACAGAGAATCTGCATTGGGGTCCCTCGGGTCGGCAGTGGCATTCAGGGGGAGTCGATCCCGGCAGGGCCTGGTTGAGGTTCCCAGTGGGAATCTTCCACCAGGGAGGACAGTCTTAGAGGAGGGGGAAGTGGAAAAACAGATTTAGGTCTGTGTCGCACCGAAACGACCGTTGGTGCAGAAGAAGAAGATGCCTCTAAGGAAACACCCAGACAGTACTCGGAGCAGCCTCGTCGGCCCCGGCCGGGCTCGGGAGCGGGTTCTGTTCCTCAGAGTGCTGGTGAGCTTTCCTGGACCACTTTCTTGTCTCTGTTGCAGTCCCTGCCACAGCTGTTTGTGAAAGGCAGTTGGAAGAGTATTTTCAAATGTAGGGCTAAAGGCAGTTTCACTGAGGAGCTTGCACCGAATGTCACATTGGAGAGGGACTGAGTCTTCGGCTTTAGAAGGGGGCTTTTCCCCAAGGCATCTTCACGGGAGCCTGCCGCAAGTCACAGCCAGCCTGGACAGCTCACGCAGTCTGTCTTTTCACGTGAGTTGCCTGCATAGCTAGATACATTACACAGGTGGTTTTCAGTTCTATTTGTGTGGGGAAGAGAGAATTTTCTTTGAGCTTGGTGTGGCTTATGTCTTTGGAGATTACATCAGCGAGGGAATTCAAATAGAATGGTCTTTGGCAGCACCAACTAAACTTAATTCCTTGAAAACACCAGTATGTCAAGGTGACATTCTAACCACTTGGTGTAATCTAGAAAGAATAGTCATAATGGTTTTTGTACAGTTTGGAAGATATGTTGATTGTGATACTTTCAAAATTGTAAAAGAGGGACCAGAGCGAGAGTAGAGCAGGTAGGGCATTTGCCGTGCACGTGGCCAACCCAGGTTCAATCCCCGGCATCCCATATGGTCCCCCTTGCACCACCAAGAGTAGTTCCTGAATGCAGAGCCAGGAGTAACCCCTGAGCGTCGCTGGGTGTGACCCAAAAAAGCAGAAAAAAAAAATTTATAAAAGAACTTCATAGCTGAGATATTTGATGATAAGCTACTGGCATCTTTGCTAAGGCTAGAAATGTTCAATAACTATTATTAGTATGATAAACATTTTGTATTTTAAAATTATTTGGAAGGGATGGAAACATCCCAAATTTGGTGGTGGGAAAGTGTAATGGTGGTGGGATTGGTGTTTGAAATATTAAATGTAATAAAATATTATGAGCTAACTTATAAAATAAAATAAAAAGGGAAAAATAAGTAAATAAAATTCTTTGGAGGCTAAAGTCTGATTTTAGGGGCTAGAGCGATAGCACAGTGGGTAGGGCGTTTGCCTTGCACGAGGCCGACCTAGGTTTGATTCCCAGCATTCCATATGGTCCCCTGAGCACCGCCAGGAATAATCCCTGAGTGCAGAGCCAGGAGTAACCCCTGTGCATCACTGGGCGTGACCCAAAAAGCAAAAATAAATAAAGTCAGTGACTTTAGCCTTTAATGCTGCTGAGCAAGAGATATATTTAGAAAACAACCAAGCTATCACAAGTATTATAAAAATCTTACTTTAATATTGCTATTTTTAGATAAAAATACATTTTCTGTGTGATTATAATTTAATTTTTCTAAATATATTAAACTAAACTATTGGATTCTAAAACAATGTTGATTATGTTGAAATCTTGATAGTTTGTTAATACTTGAATAGTGACAGTAGGAACTTTTCTAAATTCCAAAGTTTAAGGTGAATCATTTGTTTTCTAGCTAAGCTCTCTAAATCCAAGTAGGTTATTTGTCACTAAAGCTATTTTTAGAGCAGTGTCCGAGAAAATAGGAAGGCAGTCTCACTGAAGAAGGATCATAAACCTTCGATGAGGTAGTCTGCATCTAACATCTATAAAATAGCCTTTTTGCAAAACTGTACCCCATATTATATAGCTTTTGATTTGCTGGCTTAGAATTTTTCCAGTTCAAGTTTAGCTTGTAATTTTCCCTGAATAGGTTCTGACTATAATTCTCACTGGTTGTTTTATTTACTAATTTTATGTTGCTGTACACATGGGGTAGTCTTAATGGAATAAGAACTTGTACTGCCTTTTCTTTTCTCCTAAACACACTCCCCAAATAATACTGTTCTTGAAAGTGTTATCTTTCAAGGTTCCTGGAGCGTTATAATACCTAGAGTTAAAAATGAAAGCATTAGTTTAAATTTTGGAAATACAGATACTGCCAAACATCATGAGACTAAAGTTGTTTCTCATTAGTGTCAGATTCAGAACTCTGATTTTTTTAGACATGTGATTGAATCACAATTTGCCAAAGGTGTATTGAAAGATTCAGTTCACCAGAGCTGATCTTGTGGTATATTCTATAACCCAAAGAACACAATCACCTCTTCCTGTCTTTGTAAATATAGAAATCTCTTGACAGCCATATTTCCAAGGTAAAAAAAAAGTTGGTTCAGTTGTGCAGGTTAATGTATGTTCCAACAAGCTATTATAAGAATTATCATTGGCACCTGTGACCCTACCCTCAAAAGATGGCAAATACTTTGTATTAATTACTAATTTCCAGCCTCAGAAGACTGGATAATCCATGTAAAAATGCATAAAATGGTATGATTCACTTACATTAAGCATTTAGAATCGCTACATTATAAGATCCTGTTCTGCTTTTGAGACCACACCTAGCTATGCTCAGGGCTGACTTCGGACTCTGTGCTCAGGGATCACCCCTGGTGGGGCTGGGGGCACCATATGCGGGGTGAGGGATGGAACTCAGATGGACCATGTGCATGGCAAGTACACTGCCTGCTCTAGTGTCTTTCTGGCCACACAAGGCTTTATTTTCATGGGAAGGAAGGAGATTGATTTTGTTGTTGTTGTTGTTCATACCAGGAAGGATATATGAAGAATATTGCTGTCACTGTCACTGTCATCCTGTTGCTCATCGATTTGCTCCAGCGGGCACCAGTAACGTGTCCATTGTGAGACTTGTTACTGTTTTTGGCATATTGAATACGCCATGGGTAGCTTGCCAGGCTCTGCCGTGCAAGTGAGATACTCTCAGTAGCTTGCGGGGTTCTCCGAGAGGGACGGAGGAATCGAACCCGGGTCGGCTGCGTGCAAGGCAAATGCCCTGCTGCAGAGCTATTGCTCCAGCCCATGAAGATTATAATCCATGCAAAGTCATTGGATGTTAACAAACTCTCTGGCCAAGTTCTGTATCTGTTTGAAATTTTACTACTCTGCCTTCCATCCCTTTTTCATGTCTTTAATTTTTTTTCTCTTTCCAATTGGACAGACGAGTTTTGAGTCACTGCCTTTGTGGTATTGTCACTGATTAGCCCTGGGAAGAATCTCAGGAGAGGCCAAGGGGAGCGCAGCCTTCCGTGAAGCAGTGTCGGCTGGCCAGCAGCCTGGTCAGCCACCGGGAAGCTGGACGGCCCCTGCCTTGGGGCCGGGAGGGCATCTAGAATGAACTTACCCATTAACTTGGTCATTTCCCAGAGGTTATGTATTTAAGTGTTCCTCTGTGAGTCTTGGTGAAGTGTGCCCGTAGTCCAGGGGCCTTTTAAATAACCACTTAAATTCTTTAAAGCCTCATTCTCAGAAGTGACTCAGTTACTTCATATAGATGAACGATTGGTATGGAAAATAGCTTGAACAGCCCAGGTAAGGGATGGCCTGGCCGAGTTCCTTTGTTTCTAATTGGAAGATGTGTTTGTTTCCATGGAATCAGGGGTAGCCTTGACTTTGGAGCATCTGAACCTGAGAAAAGTCACAGCGAGGCTGAGTGATGGTTTTGCTCCAGCTCTGAGGTGTGCTGGCTTCGATCCTTTCAGGAGGAAGTTTTCTTTTACCCTTTGAGGTTTGATGGGATGATCACCTAGAATGGTGTTCTTATGCTCTCCTTTAATTATGTTTATCTGTGCTTTTAACAAACCTTAAAAAACGATTTCAGATGTTACAAGTCTAATTAAAGAGACAGACAAAGCACAGTTTATACTGTAGATTTTTTTTCTGCAGTTCAATTAATCAGCATGTTTTCTCTTTTAATTAAAACCATTTTAGTAAATTAAAGCCCACAGCAAAACACATATATAATTTGTTTGTAATTAGCTCTTAATTGGTGGTAGTTGAAGCTTAGCACCCTTGGTTTCTTTCTTCATGATTGCCATTTTATTAGCAGCCAGTCATTAATTAATCTTTTTCTAATTAGCTTATAAAACTGTTGATGGCACATTATTGTAAATGTGATTTTAAGTTCAAAGCTTGTTAATAAGCTTTCTTACTTAGAAGAACAGAGATAAAGAAATTGCTGAAAACAGTACTACAGTTCCTTTTTTTAAAAAAACTGTCTTTCTTAGGAGGATTGTGTAAAGCATCTAAGAGCTTATGGTTAATTTTTTAATGCTTCCCTCCCCCAATATAAATGGAATAAACTGCTTGAATATAAATTGCCTATATCCAAGAATAATTTCAACAGTATAACATCTTTTCTCCCTCCTTTAGAACACTATATCTACATATAATTTGAAGTCTTAATAGTCATTATTAAATAGGTATTATATAAATGATTTCACTATGAAATCAGAGTTGAGTGGTGAATCAGTGTATATCTTCTCACATCTCATGAGCCAAATACATATTTTTTAATAAGTTGCAAGATGACTCATGTATGTGCATTATATTTTTAAAATAGAATTTATTGGGCCATGTTTCGAAGTCAAAACTAGCCTTAACAAGAGTTGGGTATGCAAAGAAATAATATGTAGGTGTTTGTTTACCATTGTAAACCAGTAGGTATTTGTAGCATATACACATGCAAGCCCACCCTTGGGCATTTTGAGATGATGGTAGGCGAATGGTAATTACAGAGACAAAAGACTTCGAGTTATGTAAAGTCCAGAGTTTAAATGATTAGCGATGGCATTGTTGATACACTGTTGTTGCAACTTCTCCATCTTGGGTACCCTGGAAGGGTACCTGTTCCCGTGCACACACTCGCATTCACCCTAGCACATGCCAGATTCAGTTGTAGCTTGAGTGTAGCCCCTTTACCTCGGCATATGCTTTATTGGAATGTTCTACCAATTTCCTAGAGCTCCTTGGTTGCCTGGTGCTCTGACCTGCTCATCAGTATTTGTGCAAAGTTTGGGAAGTTATTAAAAAAAAAAATCCAGCACTCTGTCCTTGGAAATGCATTTCCTTATTTGCTTTTTGAACTTTGCATGTTCTTTCAACTTTGGCTGTTTCTTGTTTTTAAGAAGGCATTTTATGATGCCATGCAAGAGACACTAGAAAGGGATAGCTGACAAGGAAAAAATTAAAAATGGGATAAAAAGTAAATGAATAATGTCATATTACCAAAAAGATGAGAGGCTAATTTGTGCCGACTTTTTGCTAATTTTGTTCAAGCCTCAAAATGAGGAGCTGTCACCCGTTCTGTGTTGGGCTGATGACAGTGCCAATGATCCATGAAATAAGCTGCCGCTGGCTTTGTTCTGATAAGAATGGACAAATCTGCACCGTGTTCGGCTCCCAGAATCTCATTTTCATACTTGCATGCAGGCGAAAAGAAATAAGCTGTTTGCAGGCTTGATTAATCAGACAGTGGAGGGGGTTTTGTCTCTTTGATCTCTTTCGTCTCCTAGGTAACTTGCTTGACATTAATGTTGAGCTTGAGTAAAGACAATCAGGAATTGTCGACCAAACTGATATAAAAATTAAAGACCTTAACACTTTAAGTACTCCAGTAATGGTTCCGCTTTACTTCAGAAAACATCTGTTTTCATTTAATTAAAGAACAAAAGAGAATGGCATAAATATTTTTCATAGAGACCTATTATTCCATAAAAAGTTAAAGTATGATAATTGGTATTTTTAAATAAGTGCCTTGAAAGTGCTCAGAAGGGAGGAAGAACTTCTTACAAGCTAGTAATTTTGAGATGAGTACAATAGTTTATGAAATGGATCAGAAATTTACAGTTATGCTAGATTAAGCTGTTTGAATCAGATGCTTCAAGTGATTATCAGCAAACTTTCGAATGGCAAGATTTTGCCAGAAAAGCTAACTTTATTTGACAGTTTCTTTTCAGATGGTTCCTATGTTACAAGATGTGCCATTATATCTATTTTACAACCCAATATGATTTACACATGCTAAACCTGTAAAATTGAAAGGAATTAAAAAAATGTCGCGGAGCATTTGCTTGAGGTTATGCAGACGCTTTTACAAATCTTCCAAGTGGCTGTAAAGATGAATGCCTCAAGGGTCCAGCCAGGGCCCTGCTTTTCCAACCAGCTAAAGCCCTTATCTTAAATCCAAGCAAAGTACCATTAATCTTTTTGAAAGACCTTTTATGGCTTTTAATATATCCCAAATTAGAACATTTTACACCCTTGGTTCCTGAAATATGGTGATAAAAAGCCTTTAGAGCTTAATTTTCCTTACCGCTTGCTCTGACCAATTTGCAGTTCTTTGTGATAATGTTTAGACACCTTAATTAAAATGCAGCAAAATATTGGATGTTCTATATGGAAAATGCTGATACTTTGGTTGCACATGCGAAAAATTCTGTATATATTTTTATTCATTTTAGAAAAATTCTTCCCACATTGTGTTGCTGTAGTTATCTGATGACCCCGAAACAGTTTTTTAATAGAAAAACCATTGAACAAGCTTTTGTGGTGTTTACATTGGGCATGAAGATGCATTTTTCTTTTTACGAAGCGAGAGAGGGATTCTTGTTGGCCTGTATTATTTGTTTGTAATGCTGAAACATAGCACGATATTCTTTTATCTTCTAGAACTGGAGTTAGTCATCTTGTCTACGAAAATGTGTTGCTCCTCAACGGTCTCTTCCAAAGTGGTTCTTATTCTTCTTCATGTCCAAACATTTCTTCTTTTTTCTCTGCAGGAATTAGTGAAAGACACGAAACTGCTTATGACTGTTTATTATCATTCCAAGTAAAACTATTGTGTCTGAAAAGTACATAGATCAGGCCGACTTAATGTTTTTTTCAGTTGAAGACCATTCTCATAACCTATCCCAAGGTAGAATATGGCCCTAAAACATACCTCTTTTTACATACGCTTTTGTGTTTAAAAATCTCGGCCTCTATACCCAGTGTTTCATTATGCTTAGTTATTACACAGAATAATTATCTTCCTATAAATATCTACCTAATACATTCTAGTGAATAACAATGTATTATTTTTAATCACTGTTAATATGGGGGGGAGGTGCTCACCCGGCATCTCCTGGGCTGCTCCTGGCTCAGAGCTTGGGGCTTGCTCCTGGCCGTGCCCCGGTGACCAGGAAGACACATGTCCTGTGGTAGCTCCTCGGCTCCGGCCTATGAATGCGCACGCTGGGCCCCGGGGCCCTCAGTTCACAGAGCCCCACAGTGGGCTGGTTTAAATACACTTGTATTACGTCTTAAGAAGCACACATTGTAAATCTTCACCATGATGTTGGCATTGGCACTGCAAAACAAATTAACATTTCCAAGGTATGACCATATTGAATCCCATTTCAGTAAAATCACCGCATGTTCAGACACGAGGAAGTGTTCTCGGCATCCCCCCAAATTCAGGAAAACGACTGGGAAGTGTCAGCGTTACAACCACAAGGCTTTTTTTTTATTTATAGTAGTTAGAAAATATTTTTGTTCCGTGGTTATTAATACAAAGCAAATGCAAAGTACAGTTTAGATCATTTTTGTTTCACGCTTAGAGTACAGATCCAAGTTAAATAGGTCAGCCAGCTGTGTAGGCAGGCGAAGCTGGGAAAACCGGGTGATAGGGGCTGGAGCGATAGCACAGCGGGTTGGCGGTTTGCCTTGCATGCAGCCGACCCAGGTTCGATTCCCAGCATCCCATGTGGTCCCCTGAGCACCACCAGGAGTAATTATTGAGTGCAAAGCCAGGAGTAACCCCTGTGCATCACCGGGTGTGACCCCAAAAGAAAAAAAAAAAACCTGGGTGATAGTTTTAATTTGTATTTGCATATAGAAGACAGAGCTCTGTGGACATGGAGGCAGGGCACAGGGCAGGGACTAAATTTTCTTACCTGAGTTGGAGAAATGTGCCAACCCCCGCCCCCACCCCCCACTCCCCCCCCCCACACACACACACTGGGCACTGCATTTTGCCACACATGGTCAGTTGGGTGCATCATCTGCTCCCCTGAGATCGTACAGATTCTGTTCTCACCACCTTGCCTGTGGCGGGGCCTGGCACAGGGTTCTGGCGGGCTTGGAGCCGAGGTGCTAAGGGCCTCTTCCTCTGCCCCAGCGAGCGCGAAGCGTCCTTCCCACCCACCGGCACACTGTGAACAAGCACCAAACGCTTGGCCAGGGAGGATCATGGGTTTTGTGTGTTACTGTTTTGGCCAAGTTCATCTCCCAGTCGCCAGCTTGCATTTTCACATTTAGGACCGATTCCTTACATTTCGTTCTTCATATAAATTTTTCCCTGGGCTGAAAACTCAGATCTGTCATTGCTCGCATGTACAAGTCCTAGTCATTGCTTGAAGACTGTTTCACCCTAGAGGAAATGGTTCTCCGGGATAAATAGGAAAAAAAAATGCCACCTGTGCCAAATGGTGGCACAGGTGTCCCTTTCCTAAGCTGCTGTCTCTGCTCGCATGTTCCTCTTTCACGGCCCTGTAGGGCCTTGCTGCCCTAAAATTCCAGCTGCAGTACATGAACTCAAGGGCACGGCCGCTTCCTGCTGTTGCTTTCTAGAATGGCTTTTGGGGTCCGTTGTCCACCAGTGTGCTGCAGCTGGAGCACAGAGATGGAGAAGGAAGGAGACGGTAGAGGGAGATCTGCAGCCTTTGTTGCTGGTTGGAGGCGCTCAGCAGATAGTTTAGACCATCCACCGCGATCTGTGTTTATATACCAGAGCCTGCTACAACTAGAACACACCCCGAGACTTGCTGACTGCAGGCAGCTGTAGGAGCCAGGAGAAGGAATGGTGGCCGTAGGGTCTGGCCTCAGAGCTCAGGTGTTGGGACATGGCAGCGAAGACTGTTCCAGGCTCTGAGGAGACCTTGGGCCAAGGCTTTCGTTTTGGTCGGTCTTCTTCGGACTGGGACAGGGCGGCATAGGGGCAAGCAGGAACGGAGGCGACACTCAGGACCGTGGTCTGCAGGCCAGCCTTTCACCCCTTCCCATCATTATGTGCTTTCTCCTATCAGTGAATTAAACGCCTGGCCCATCATACAGAGTGCATTTGTGAAGTAGTAATTAGCTTCTCCATGTTTTATTAATCACATCTGTGACTGCCAATCAGGGCGTCAGATCAGCATGGGATAACTGGTGTGACCATACTGAGTTGCTGTAATTCTAGCCCAGAGCAAAGAAACTTGATGTCTTTGTCAGCCGGCACCGTCTTATCAGGGGTACATTCCTGTTTGGCCTGCTGAAAGGCTGAAATAGCTTGTAGATCTTCATCCCAGCCTTGGGGACCCTCGAGGCGCCTTGGTCAGGAAGCATTTCCATGGGGAGCCCGGTGCTCCTCGTGGAAAGGAAATTGGGGTGCGGGGGCTGCCGCTAGGGTTGGTTCAGGGGTCCCGAGCACAGACTTCCCCGTTGGAGATGTGATTTTCCTTACCCACAAGTTTCCAGAGACAGCATTGTCACTGTATTTGTTGCAATATTTCTTTTTCTTTTTCTTAATAATTTGTAGCTTGGCGTAAAAATTACGAAAGCAGTTGCCTGCCATAAGTTTATGAAAGCCAAAATAGAAGCCGAAAATTCACAGGCTGCTCGAAAAAAGAAGAAGCTTGCATGGGGGTAAGTTGAGCAAGGATTTTTAGTAGTGATTCTAACTTAAGGGCAAATCCAGTGATGCATTTTGTGGTCCTGGATTGCCTATAATTGTTACTCAATTTATTGTTTGTAGCTTTACTTAATGTGCACTGGATTGTAAATTTGGAGGTATTTCTTCATTGTTTGATTTTTATCTTGTTATTGAGGGAGTATGTGGAAAAAATATTTATATGTGTTTTACTTTGGCACTTAGCACATTACCCTTGGCACTTGGCAGATATGCTACTTCCGTGACTTATTTTAGAAATGAATTTCTTTGTGTTCTTTATTTTAGGTTCGAGGCGAAGAAGAGATGGGAAACCAAAAGCAACATGGGATACATGTGACCCGCCAGCGTGGAGACGTTTGAGTCTCGAGTTTCCACTTGAGTCTTCAGCTGCTCGGTTTCCTGAGAAGATGCCCCTGCTGTGTTACAAATATCTGGAAATTGATAGAAGGAGATGAGAATAAGCATAAAATTTGAGTGCTGATTATCAAGTCTGTTCATTTCTTCCTTAAAGAGTTCACTATTGAAGTGAACGAAACGGCGCCTTCTGTTCCTATGCAGGAAATCTAAGACTACACACGGGCAGAAGATAAGAGTGTGTTTATTTATTTATTTGCATCGTCCCCCAGTATAAAATCAATTTCACTTTGCGTCCATATGCTGTAGCATAGCCAATGAACTCCTTTTGCTTTCTTGAAAATCTGTCCTCGGTGTATCTGGGCCCAACTGAAATTGTGTCTGCAAGAGTGGCATTTCTTTATAAGGAATTAGTCTGAAGTGCAAGAAATTTTCTTATTGCCTCCGTGAGTTTAATTATCTTACTGGAGGTAGTAAAGTTGATATTTTAGTCACCAAGTAAAGTAATTATCTTTTGTCTACCTTTAGATAAAATACTATAATAAAAATAACAGTTTATTATATGGAGGATGACTTAACTCTCCTTGCAAATGCCTTCTCTCAGGTTTTTTTTGAGGGGAGGGGCAAGGGGAGGGTGGAGTACCTAGCAGTAGTAAGGGGTTACTCTGGGTTTTAAATTCAGGATTTGCTCCAAGGGTTACTCTGGTAGGGCCTGGCGAACCATATATGGTGTGGTGTCTGATTCTGATCCTGGGTCAGCCATACTCAAGTGGAGGCCTTAGCCCCTGTACTGCCCCTCCCTAAATACTCCTTTTCAGCCACATCATTCCTTACAGTGTGATTCTTACAAGGGCACGAAGTTGCTGTGTTACACAGCTTAGAGACATGACTTCGATTCTCTGGGGAACATGGTTTCTTGGCTGTACTCCTCTTCCAAACTGTTGCTTGGGAGACTGAATGACTTCACAAGGAGAAGGAGAGGATGGGTGTCGTGGGAGGTAGTTTCCACGGGGCCGCCAGGTCTTATCCAGAAGAGCTCTGAGGAAACCTTGTGAGTAGCTGGGAGCCAGACTTCTCTGGCTCTTGGGATTCTCGGGCGGGCTTCTGCCTCGACGGTGCTTACCTGCCCGGTGCCTGCTCAGGTCCCCCGCTGTTGAGTGTGGCTCCACCCTCCGACTCCCTCCCCGGCCACGGACAGTCCGGTAGACAGTCTGAGTTGGTAGCAGCAGGAGCACAGGAGATGAGCCCTGATTACAGTTTTGTCGTTCTTTAAAAATTTCCAATAATAAAAAAATTGTACAGAAATTATAGTGACATAGGTTTTGTTTTTGTTTTTCATCTTTAAAGACCCCATCGTGAAAAGGTCTCTGGACCAACTATCAGGAAATTTTCTGAGGAGTATCTCCCCCTCCCTCCCGCCTCCCAGTGTGCTTTGTAGGTGTGAGCACCTAGGACTGGTCTCCGGAATCTCGTTTCAGATTCCTCCCGGGTGAACGCTGCAGCATAGGATCCCTTCTTTCCCGCAGCTCACCGGCAGGGCCTGGGGGCGTGCCCCCTGCTTTCCGAACAGAAGGAGCACAGGCAGGTGCGCAGCTACGGCTCCGAGATGGGCCTGTTCCAAGATGGGCCCTGGAGCCACCGCCTCGGTTCCCTTTTCCAGTGTCTTTCTCGTCGGAGCATTCGCTGACCCCTACAGGCACGTTTCCCCGTCCGCTCTGGCCCTGCCTCTGCCTGAGTGGCTGCCTCTGCGGTCAGCTGAGGACCCCCTCGGCCCAGCCCTCCCCTGGTAGCCAGAGAAGGCCCAGCCCTCACCTGATGGCAGACAGCAGTGACTCATCTCCTGAGGGGCGTGGGGCACATAGCTGAAGTCCCACTGTGGGAAATGGGCAAACATCATGGGTCAGCAGACAGGGAGTGAGGCCGGGGATTGGCATCGTCTTGGGTGAAACTCTGCCGGGCTCATTACTTGGGACTGGTTTTATCAGCCTCAGTTCAAATTAGACCCTTTCTTCATTCCAGCAATAAAACAGAACATTATGCTTCGAGTACCCGCGTTGCCCAGAAAGTGGGCATTGTCTTCTCCACCTGCAAAATAAAAGATTCTTTGTGGATTGGTAATAACTTCAGTTCCTGAAGCTTCGACATGTGTATTTACTACCCACAGAAGCCTAAATTAGATCCGTAACGTAAACATCAGTTCCTGTTAAGGGAGATGAATCTGTTTTGAGCCATCGGTATGGCATTAATGTAACAGTGATTTACTGTTTAAGTACTTGGGGCTAAAACAGCGCACTGCAGACAGTAATTTTGAGCTGTAGAGCACTGGTTTTGAGGAGCCGAGTGGGAGAGTGTGCTTGTTTAGGAGCCTCGGGATGTTTCTGGTTTTCAGCAGAACATTCTATTTCTTTCACCAGAAGGAGAGTTTGAATATATAATCTCAGGTTTGCTATAATTAGTTCTGATGACAGAGTTAAATACCTGGGCCAGGATCGTAAATCAGTAGTTAAACAGGTTTCTGCAACTGGTCATAAATTTCGAGCTCCATGTTTGAAACATACTTTTTTGAGAGACAAGGGAGGGGCAAGCCCATGACAGGAATCAAACTATAATCTGCACCCTGACTCCTGTTGCTTAGGACTTCATGTTTAAAAATACTGATTGGGCCAGAGAGATAGCACAGGTGCTCAGGGATTACTCCCGGCTCTGTGCTTGGTCACTCTTGGTGGTGCTTGGGGAACCACATGGGGTGTGGGGTGAGTCTGGGTTAGCCATATGGGGTGAGCCCAGGTTAGCCGATTGCAAGGCGAGTGCCTTACTTGCTCCTCTATCTCACTGCACTTAGATTTGATTCTTAATATGAAGGTTAACTTTCAAAATGTCCAGTGTCCTAGAGGTAGTACCACAGATAAGGTGCTTGCCTTGTACTTGGCTGACCTGGTTTGATCTCTGGCACCAGCCGTGGTCCTCAGAGCCCCGCCAGGAGTGATCCTTGAATACAAGAGCCAGGAGTAAGCCCTGAGCACCACTGGTTATAACCTTGAAAACAAAATTAAAAAAAAAACAAAAACAACTTGCCTTTCAAAACATCCAAATTTCCTTTTTAAAAGAAATAGGTGTCGGCCGCCAGGAGTAATTCCTGAGTGCAAAGCCAGGAGTAACCCCTGAGCATCGCTGGGTGTGACCCCAAAAAGCAAAAAAAAAAAAAAGAAAGAAATAGGTGTCGGGGCCAGAGTGATAGCACAGCGGGTAGGGCGTTTGCCTTGCATGTGGCTGACCCGGGTTCGATCCCCGGCATCCCATATGGTCCCCCAAGCACTGCCAGGAGTAATTCCTGAGTGCAAAGCCAGGAATAACCCCTGAGCATTGCTGGGTGTGACCCAAAAAGCAAAAAAAAAAAAAAAAAAAAAAAGGTGTCTTGCTGTGTTATATGTTGTTTTATTTTTGTTTCTCTTGTTTATATCTGCCACGTACAAGGCAAGTGCCTTTATCACTGCATCATCTCACTGACCCTGTTGTTATTTTTAAGAGATACAGTTCGGGGAAATAATGTTATGTCAGGCTCCATTTTGAAAAATTAACTTATTGAAACCTACTAGTCAAATTCAGGACCAACTGGAACAATTCGAGTTTTTCCATGTTGGCAGAAGTTACTTTTATTTTTAGTATCTGGCAGAGCAAAAAATGCTTTGCATGTCAATTTAATGCTCTTTTCAAGCCAACTGTTTATTCACTGGCTTAAAATTTGCACGCTACTAAAGTCTTAGCCCTCACTTCCATGAAACAAATAGTAATATTTGGACAAAATATGGAATGAAAATCTTTTTCCAAGACCAGCTGTCGATTGGTGTTTGTGGCATCAGTGCCTTGAACGTCGTAATCGCTCTGCAGGTACTTTGGGAAGTCTGAGGCACTGTGAACCCAGGGCAGCACCGGGCAGTCCAAGGAATTGCTTTACCTGATGAAGTCAGAGGGCGAAGCTTTCACAGGTTTTCTCGTGTAAACCCAGCTGGAAAGGGAGTGTTTGCATTAGGGCAAATATCAGCGAACTCTCAGAAGAAAAGATTCCATTACTAATCTTGGCTTCTGGACCTGAAGCTTAGCTGACCCGTGTTCCAGTTTGGGACATTCTCTAGATCTGGGTGAAGTGAGCAGAGCTGCGTTCTCGTCTTCCGAGTTGTGACTCGAGCACAGAGACCAGCGTCACACGGTTGGGGAAGGGGCGTCCTCCCTCTCGGGCAGCCGGTGGCAGAGCCACACAGGGAGAGAGAAGCCACCGCTCAGGGCTTGTGGCAGCCTCGCCAGCCCCCTGGGTGTGCCCAGGTGCCCCTGTCTCTCTGCTAGAATTCCCTCAGCCTCCCCAAAGCCAGGAGGCGGTGGCTTTTGTCATCTGGATCCCGGGAATAGTGACTGGCTGTGAAATGCCACGAGCACGTTGTGTCCGAGCTGTGCTTGGAACGAGGGACCCCCTGAAGGCTAATTTTCTGTTTATTGGTATTCCTCGGTCCTTTGCAGACTCAAGGAGGAAAAGCCTCTGTTTTCCCAAGCGACTTGGCCTTGGGTAAGAAAGGAACATGTCCGCCACCAGACCGGGTTTCTGAGGGACGCCCCAGAACTCAGAGCAAAGCGGAGCAGCCGTGGCTCCCCGGGGGGCCGGGCCCTCTCGCTGGCACTCTCGGGCGCCCCTGCCCCCAGCTCCTCTGCACCCCCGGCTCCCGCCCTGCCGTGTTGCTGCTGCAGGGGGCCTGCTCCCTGGCGGGCATGGAATGAGGTAATCTTTCCCACCTCTAATTTCTGAAGGGTGTGTTCGTCCAGTTATTACTTGTTCATTGAACTTCAAGGTTTAGGATCCAGCAGCTAAAGTACAAGCTGTAATTATTGATGTCTGTTTCATATTCCCCTGTAAGTCCTGGCGCTGGATCAAGAAATTAATCTATCACTGCGTCTTCAGGCTGACGGTGCCTCAGCCATCAACGTGCTTGTTTGATGGATGTTAACAGTTAGAACCGCTCAGGGAAGGGCAACCCAGAAGAGTTCTCTGGCATGCCCGGCGACAGAGGGAGAGGGGAGAGTTTCCCCTGCATTCCCGCCGCCTTCCTGTCAGAATCTTCCCTGAGGAAGGCGGGCGGGAGCACGGTCTGAGGGGAAGGGCTGGGAGGCCAGCGGGGCAGCTGGAGTGTTAAGTATAAAGAAATCCTTTGCAGGCGATCATTCCAGAGCCCGGCCTGAGAAGTCCCGCTCACCCAGCGGCCATGCTCGGGCCTGTGTCCTAAGGAGGCAACTGCCAGCGGCTTGGTGATGTCCAGTGAGCAGGACTGACCCCAGTATTTCTCCTGGTTCTTAGGCTCACCCAGACGTGAGGCTGTGAGGCTGCTTGGTGAAGACCCAGGGGGAAACACAGTTCATCAGGTCACTGGAGCTTAGCATTGGTCTCTCCATGGAAGTGTTGCTATGCCTGTCTGTTAGGGTCATGTGAACACCTGCCTTCTCTCCCCCCCATACAAGATGCCACCACACACACACAATGCCACCACACACACACACACAATGCCACCACACACACACACACGATGCCACTACATGCACACACACGTGCACACGGTGCTGCCACACATACACAGGATGCCACACAGGATGCCACCACACACACAAAAACACATACACACAGGATGCCACTATACACGCGCACACACGATGCCACTATATACGCACACACACGCATAAGGTGCTACCACACACACAGGATGTCACACACAGGATGCCACTACACGCACACATGCACTGGATGCTACCACACACATACACACAGGATGCCACACACATGCACACACAGAAGATACCACCACACACAGGATGCGACCACACACACATGCACAGGATGCCAACACACACACACACACACACACACACACACACACACGATGCCACAATGCAAAACTAAGCAGGTCGACTGCTCACGGGGTAAAGGGATGCTCCCATCTCAGCACTGACCCAAGTGACAGCCTCTTGATTCCTAAGTAACTTGGTGCCCAGCTGGTCAGCGGGAGGAGCAGAGCCCAGGAGAACACAGGCAGAAACCAGTGCCCTGCACCCTGCCTTGGTCCCAGCCGAGTCCACCTCAGGCTTGCGGCTTGAAGTCATCCCTGTTTACCCAGGGCCTGGTGTCATTTTGCCCGAGCTGCTCTTCGTGATTCGATGCAGCACGTTTCCTTGGACACACAGAGGTGCTCGTGGGGCCAGAAAACAGCCGGGGACTGAGGCACTTGTCTTGCACGTGGCCAATCCTGGTTCGGTCCCCTGCACTGCACAGGGTTCCCCGAGCCCCAGCGGGAGTGATCCCTGAGCAGAGCCAGGACACGCGTGGTGAGTGGGATGTCACCGGGGAGCCCAGATGACACAGGAGCACCTGGCACAGGGGTCCCTGTGAAGACGGATGCGGGAGCAGAGCACAGCCCCAGGAGGGGGTGGCTGGAACCTCCTGCTACAACAACTTTTCGATGTACACCAGAGTGTGCCCTCGCGTCTCTGGGGAGGGAGGGGTCCGTCACCTTCCTAAGCAAGCAGGTTCCTGGATGGGAACAGCGTAGTGGAAGGCAGAACCGAAGCAAGGGAGGTGAGGGAGAGGTGGTGTCGGCAGCCCTTTATGGCTTGTTGGAACCGCTGCCAAGGAGAGCACCGAGAGGGGGCATCTGCCCACCGGGCCACCACGGGACACTTGCCACCTGCCTGGGCCAGGGGCCACCGGTCATGCCCGTGGGTGGTGATGTAGGGCGAGGAAGGCAGGAGGGAGCAGGGACTCTTTTAGTCGGTAATTTAGTCGTGTTTGCTCCTGTTAGTCGCACAGTACGTCAGAAGGCATAAGGGCTCAGGCGCGCGGCCGATAGCAGGATACACTATTTAGGTCCCCGTGGGTTTCCTTCTGGAACTGTCACGTGTCAAATGTTCGTAGAGGCTTGGAAATCCGAAGGGAAGGTGGGTAGAGAAGATGGCTGGAGAGATGTTTGAGAAGGCGACGTGTCCACGGTGGCACATTCCCTCGGCCTTCAGGTGTTAGCCCTGAGCACAATGAGATGAGAGGTGTGGGGTGCTCAGAGAGGGAGCCTGGGCAGCGGGAGAGCTCCCCAAAGCCCATGCAAAGCACCGCCCCCTAGGTGGGGTCTTAGTTCAGCTTCCCCAGGAGCAACGTCTGATGCTACATGCAAGTGTTAGGAAGGTGGGAGCACCTAAGAGAGATGGGATGGAAGAAGCTGTAGGATAACATAGCCTTGGGTAGTTTAGGTTTATTGGGTTACTCCCGTTACGGTGCTCCCATTCCTCTGTGTTTATTTATAGCTTCTTTCTTAGTGTTCTGTTGACTTGTAAATGTTTTTCTCTTCTCCTTGAGTCCTTTGCATAGTTTATTCAGAGCAATGTCCTTTTTGTATGGACACAGGAGGGCTTAGCAAATGCTATGCTTTTGTAACCTGGGAGTCATTTGACTCTACATGATATTTTCCTCCTGGGCATCTGTTCTCTCGACCTAAGCCTCAGCTGCCCTTACTTCCTGGCACCCCCAAAAGCAGGGTCCCGACGAGGGACGAGACGGACCCAGGGCAAGCAGTGAGTTGTGTGCTACCCTGGCATCGAGATGGGCCTGGCCAAAGTGCCTAATGCTTAACTATAAGTTAAGAGCTTGATCATGGACAAATGTTGTCATGATCCAAACAGTGATAAGTAGATTTGGACCCTGCTAGGGTGAGGAATGATTAATCTGGCCTGAGTGCTGTGGTCTGAGTCTGTAGCAAGATGTTGCCAGGAGAACTGCCCTGCAAGCCTCAATGTATCTCTTGCCATGTCCATACAAAAATAACTAGTATTAAGATGTTAATAAGTGTTTGGACTAAGGAAAGGAGAAAAACATTTACAAGCCAACAGAACACTAAGAAAGAAGCTACAAATAAACACAGAGGAATAGGAGCACCGTAATGGGAGTAACCCAATAAACCTAAACTACCTGAGGCTATGTTATCCTACAAGAAGCCATCGAGGAGGGGAGAGAGCAAGGGAGAACCAGGACTCCAAACCCTTTTGGGTGGCAAGGATAAAGGGGGCTCTCCAGGAATCCCCCCTGAGATAGCAGGAAGTCACTAGGGAGGTCTTTGGAGATTTAAGACAGGAACGTCTCTGACCATGCCCACAGCAGGTGCTGTGCAGTGTTCCATCACTGAAGGGTCAATGGACACCATCACTGTGGGATCTGTCCTTACCCGAGGAGACAGGGCAGGTGCCACTGCTCCCAACTACGGCCCACGGAGTCTCTGCCTGCTAAGGGATGCTGGTGATCGTGCTCAAGTGTGTGTGGGAAGCTCTGTCTGCTATTAGCATCTTGGCCTTGACAGGACAGGTCATGGGCTCGCCAAGGGCACCGGGAAGTCAGGAACCTTTGGGTAGAGAAGACGGCTGGAGAGAAGTCAGGAACCTTTACATCATCATCACAGAGCTTCTCAATCGGCTTAGTAACACAGGCCATGTTTCCACAGAACGTTTGTTAGCAAGCTACAGAGTTAGTCACAACACCCAGAAACAAGTCTAACCCCACGGTAACTGCAATCAATTGTCCAACGGTTGTGCCCGCTCAGAAATCCTTGTGTGGGCAGGGCTCCTGCATTCCCCTTTCTGTTTGTGCCAAGTCCCCATGTTCAGCTAATCTCTTACTTGAGATTCATCATAAATCCTCATCATCCCAGATTTCCCCTCGTGCCTCCCTCTGCTTCTCTTGGGCTTGGAATCATCCGATGAATCCTTGTAGCATGTGGATTCAGTCCACCCCAGAACAGCTGAATGGTGGTGAGGTTTGTAACTTGTTTGAAAGTTCTCAGGTGTTCATAGAGCTAATCTGGCAGTGGATTGCAGGCTAGTGGATGGATGGATGGTGGATGGGTGGTGGGGGGTCCTGTTTGATTCCTGTACCACAAAACCAATAAATAGAAACATGCTAATTCCCCCCTGTTCTGCCCCCTCAGTAAATATTCATGACAATTGAAAACTATTAATTCTATTATAGAAATTTTCTTGTACACAGAATTAAGTGTTGCATGTACTCTTGCTTCAAAAAAACCTTAATTTCATATACTGTGCATCAATCTAGCAGGTTATAAAGCTAAAGTCATGTGTTTCTACCATATGACTCAGTGCTCTGGTGCCATTCTAGAAGCCAAAGATTATATTTGTTTTGTGGAAGAGGAGACAGAGAAACCAGAAGGTTTAAAACAGAACTTGGAGGCTCTCTGACTAGCTTCAAGGGGCAGGTGAAGAACCCCGGGCAGGAGTCGAGTGATAGTACAGTGGGCAGGCATTTGCCTTGCATGTGGTCAGTCAGTTCGATTCCTGGCATTCTGTCTGGTCCCCTGAGCATCATGGAAGAAATTCCTAAGTGCAGAGCCAGGAGTAACCCCTGAGCATTGCCGGGTGTGACCCAAAAAGAAAAAGAAAAAAAAAAAGAACCTCTTTCTCGTCCAGTGAATCTTGCTCCATCTGCTGTAGAAAACTCATTTGCTAAGAATGTAAACTCCAGGGTCCCTCTCTAGGGGGGATAAGGGGCCCAGGAGTCCTGCAATGAGCAAGTTCTGTGCTTAATGTAGACACATGTTGACTTTGAAGTCATGGCCACACACCCCAGTCCCTCCCAACACCCCCACACCCTCCTTCCTATGTGAGTAGGCTGGAACAGGAGAGAAAAGCAAGCCAAAGAAAGTTGCTCAGGCCTTATCACAGACACTAGGAAGGGAGGTTAATTGTATAAATGCAGAATGATTAGTTAAACACAAATACTTATACCCCAACAAACTGGGCTTATTCTGCCTATCACTGTCATTTAAGCCCAAGGCTGTGCATACACACATGTATGTGCGCACGCGCGCGCACACACACACACACACACACACACACACACATAAAGTTTCAAGTCAAAGAACTCAATTGGAACCACTAGTCCTTGTTTCCCTGTCAGTATCGCTCAGAAAGAGAAGAGAGAAGATCCAAAGTTCGTATGTGTGGAAGTCCCACTGCCCTGACACAGGCTTCATTAATAATGTCCTTAGAGGTGTCATGCATCTTGAGAGCACTGTTAGGAAATTCATATTTTACCAGAAGCGGTGCCAGGAAGTCATGAGGTCAAAAGCACTGTAAGCCACCTCACTACTTATTTGGGGTGTGTTTGTGTGTGGAGGGGGGAGGGATTGGGTCATACTCAATGGTGCTTGGAGGCTACTCTAGGCTTAGGGGTCACTCCCAGTGGTGCTTGGAGAACCATGATGTGTTGGAGATCAGATGTAGGGGTCCAGCAAGCAGAGCATGGACTCCAGCTCTTTGAACCATCTCGCCAGCCTCTCCCCTCCGATCCTGGTCTTATTCTTTCCCTAAGGATAATGGGAGCTTGCGAGGTGCTCGATACTCTTCTAAGCACTGCAGGCAGGACAATGGATGAGCAGGCGACTCTGAAGTGAGATGGGGCTTGTAGTCTAGTGGGATGATAGCCAGCTTCCCAGGAAGATGCCTGGCTGCAGCATCCGTGTACAAGCATGTGCACAGACTCAGGCTGTTGTCCACAGGAAGCTTGAGCGCTCCCCCCCCCCACTTCCAGGTGCTGCACATGGATGCTTAGGGTGGGGACCCCTGGTGCTCATGGGGTAAGGAGCTGTGGTAAAAAGAGGGTCCCTAGGGTTGATGCTGATGCCAACAAAGTTTCAAATAGGAGGAGGCTAGTTAACACTGGACCCCACAGCAACATGGATTTCAGACCCCAACCCTGCCTCCAGTGGACAACTTTGTTCTGTGTATCTTAGATGCCTCTGAGATACACAGAGACAGTAAGGGTCCCTCTCTGACAGGGACCATTTAATGATTCCTTTAGTCATTCGGATTAAAGGAATTAGGGCTACAAAAGAGTCTAGATGCCACACAGAGCATTGACTGTCCTTGTAGGGAGACGTTTCTCCAGGGTCTCTCATGTTTCAGCACATCTGGCAGGCAAGGTGCTCACCCCTGTTTGTTGCAAACTTTCTTTGGAGGGATCTCTGTATGCGAACTGCGTTGGGGGGTGGAGAAAGTGTCTCCTTCAGGCGAGAAGGGCAACAACAATTCCTATCAGTATATACACAGCTCCAGGCACGATGGCAGCCATGCTGAGTTTTATAGTAGATAATTGAAAAGAGGCTCCCTCCCTTTCGACTGTAGCCATGCAGGGTGCAGGTGGCACACGGGATCACACTATACACATCAGGCAAAACTGCTGAGATGGTGCTTGTCCTCCTAAGTGTCCTTTGTCTCTGCCCCCAACATCTTCCGAGAAGAACATCTTCTACCAGCATCTGCCAAACAGCACACGCCAACCGGCTAACAAACAGGGGGACATCTCAGGCCCATGACAGTTCTTCTCTGGGTTCCGATAAGTGTCTGTTCATAGAACTCTCACTGTTGCCCCATCAAGGGTCAGTTTTCTGGAAGAAATAGAAATATAGCCAGCTTTCCAGCTTCCCTACGACCAAGATTCAATATTTCCATAAAGATAACATGGGAGGAGGCTGGAGCGATAGCACAGCAGGTAGGGTGTTTGCCTTGCACTCGGCTGACCCAGGTTCGATTCTCAGCATCCCATATGGTCCCCCAAGCACCGCCACGAGTAATTCCTGAGTGCAGAGCCAGGAGTAACCCCTGTGCATCGCCAGGTGTGACCCTAAAAGGAAAAAAAAAAAAAGGATAACATGGGAGATGGGAAAACTTTGACTTGAACTCTGGACTCATGAAGGGAATTTTCTGAACCTCAAGCTCATGCTTCGAAAGTGGTGTAGCCGTACCCCCTTGTACAGTGGCTTTGTTCGCGGAGCTTGTTCCACTCACAAGTTGAGCCCATGGCCTGGTACACGTGAGCAGGGATTTGCTGTATTAATTCAGTACTTTGGTTTTTTTCCAGAGCACTTTCTCTCTCGTCCCTGGATCTGTAAGGAAGTCAGACCAAAATTCTGTACTAAAAGTCAGGTAGAAGCTGCTTTCCTTACAACTACCTAAAATCCAGCTAAGGTGATCCTGGGATCTGCCTAAAGAATTTTCCCCACGCTGAGCTCCTTTAGCTGGAGTGAATAAGAACTGGTGGAGACAGAAAACTCTCAGCTCATATACAAGTTGAAGCTTAATAGGATAATGTAATAATTTAATATTTATATCGTAGTGCGTGAATATTTTATTCATGTGCATAACACGCCAGGCACAGATTTATGTTCAGCCAATGTTATTCAGTCCCCCAGGCTGCAACGGCATGATCTCATGGGTTATTTTTCATGACTAAATCCCTGAGAGCATCTACAATAAAGGCTGCAGAGTAGATATTCCATAAAAAAATTTTCTCTGAGTGAATGAACAAAAGTACCTGCTAGCTAACAATTCTCCCTTTCCTCTTCTCTTTGGAAATATTTCTGCTCCAAATTGTCCTCAGCATATTTTTTTTGGAACCAAAAGATCCTCAACAAATTCCCTCATCTCTTCTCGTTTCTCTGTCTCTGGCTTTTAAACTCTTGGGCGCTACAGACAATGCTATGATGTACAGATGAACATACAGACGTTGTCAGACATAATTCCAGTAGCTTGTGGACCTACTACATTGCTCCTATCTAGAACCTACTTTCATAAATTGTGAGTTCTGACCTAATATGGGGTTATGCCACTAACGGGGGCCTTTTCAAAGTAAATTTCTTTATTTTCAGTAAAGTTTGGTTTGTATACCTAATTTCTAAACTTGTACACTTGAGTTCGAGTCAAAATTTCTCAGGCAAAAAGTGGTCTAAGTGAAAAATGGTTTTTGTTTTTTTGGGGTTTTTAAAGTTTTTTTGGGTCACACCCAGGGATGTATAGAGGTTACTCCTGGCTCTGCACTCAGTAATCACCCCTGGCTCCTGGTGGTGCTGGCGGGACCATATGGGATGCTGGGAATTGAACCCGGGTTGGCCACATGCAAGGCAAATGTCCTACCTGCTCTGCTATCGCTCCAGCTCCCCTAAGTGAAAAATGTTTAAGAACCCTGAGCTAAAGAACCCCACCTAGGGGGTCCAGCCCCCCCACAAAGGCTAAGAAATCATGCGCTCTCTCTAGTTGTCCCAAACCAGCACTAGATAGTCGTGGACAATTATAACAGAATGGCAAGTTCACCCCATAGTTAAGAGGGTCCCCTTCTAGTATACTTGTGATTTAGAGGCAGCAAACAGACAACACTGCAAAACTAGATGTATTCAGTGTCACTGATTATGCTTTTACTCCTGAAAATTCTAAACATGTTTCCTGTGCTGACATCTCTACTTTCTACTTGTGAGAATATGGAGCGGTCCAAGAGTTAGCATCTTCCATGGGCCCTTGGGGACGGGGCAGTGAAGCCCCATGTAGAAACAGAAGACAAAAGACACTCTGAGACTCAGTCATGGTCCATGCCTTGCTTGACCTCAAACTGTACTTCACGCGTGGGCTTGTATTGATTGACATGGGAACTTCCGGTGAGGGGGTTGGGGGGAGGGGGAGGATGCATGAAAACGTTTAAGAAGAACTGGCCAAGGAAGAACCTGGCATTTTCAAGCCTTAGGTTGTGGGAGGAGATGAAAGTACAGGTGTTAGTGTATGGAAGAATTAGACGGTGAGTTTCCCCCCATTCATCTGAAAGCTAAAAAGGAATGATCTGCTGCCCAAGACAAAGATGAAAATGATTTGGGCCCAGAGGGAGCTGTCACTCACACACACACACACTGTCCAGGGGGCTGGGGAAGGATTAGAGCCGCCATATTGGCTCCTCCAGAGTGAAGCCGCAAAACAATGTCTAGTGGTTGCTAGGCAACCGTTAGCCCACCGCTGCCCTTTCCCATTAAACATTATCTGCCTTCTTAGATTGCTTTAATTTATTTTTTAAACAGGAAAGGTAATGCAACAGAGAATTACCAGTGTGACCTAACAATGAAAAATGCCTTTGAAGGTCCCAAAAAGGCTTTACACAGGTTCGATCCATCAGTCTTGGGTGGGAAGTTACAGATAGGGTTGACTGACATCTCTCCCCCGCCAAACAATTCTTTGCTTGACCCCAGTTTCCAGATAGTGAAAATAGGAACACCGGAGTCACAAGGATCATCTCTGAACACTGTGAAACTTAAAACCAGAGATGTTTACATTGATTCCCTTTCGATAATCTCAGTGCTCTGCCAAGATCTATCTCAAGCTACAGCTCCTCCTTAAGCAGGTTTCTCTATGGGCGAAGAATGCTTGTCAGGGCCAGTGAAATGGAGCTCTATCCCAGTGGGTTTTGCAGACAGCTAAAAGCATAGACTTGTGGAAGCAATACCTGTCTGGGACATAGCAATGGATCCTTTCTGGGAGGAGCAAACGAGTCTTTACTCAGAAACCCATTTACATTTCAAGCTCTAGCGCTGCATGGACAACTTGTATCAGAGGTTAAGGAGATACCCAGCAAAAAGCTATAAAATTAATCTTTATATCTTTTTGCTTTTTCCAGCAAAAAATATATAAAATTAAAAACTTGAGAAGAGTTACTAATCGCCTGCTGCCCACATGAATTTAGTACTAAATTCCAGAAAGTTTGCCATTGGGTTCGCAGCAGATTCCTTCTTGTCTAGGAAGGGATTTGGGAAAAGTGGATGCCTTGGACTAGAGATCAACCACTTAAACCACACTTATATGAAACTAGCTTCTTACTGCCCACATACACCCAAGATAAAAGGGGATGAGAGCGGGTGGCTGGGCTGGGTCATGGAATTTGCAACTAGGTTCTGATCCTGGTTCTCCTCTTCACTAGTTATACAGTTCATTAGCTGTGCTCTTTGTTTGTAATGAGAAATAATAAATTATAACCTGAACAATAATAAATATTGCCAGAAGTTTGTTATGAGAAACAATGTAAGAGGCAGTAAATGGCAGTTTGCATTGCTGTTATTACTACTACCATTTTCATATTGTTGTTACTGTTTGCACTGCCATCTCTAATACTGCTCACCTACAGTAGAAAACTACTTCTTCAAGTTGTTTCTTTCAGGTACCTTTTGTTCCTTCAAGCCGCATCAGATACTCTAAACGCAACTTAGTCTGGCTTGGAAGGATGTGTTTCGAATAGGGAGGGACACTGGACAAAACCATATTCAGATACCTGACTATAGAGTGACTGGTACACTCAGACCCAGGTGGGCCCACACAGGATGCCTGCCAGCCTGGGAAAGTATTGATCTGATTGTTGGTACACGAACCAGTGTCTGAGATACAGCAACATTGTCTGACTGGCACCCATGGTGCTCAGTCCTTCCTTTGCACTGATTGTCTGAGTGTGTAAAGTAGACACAACCAACCTCCTTTTACACATGGGGGAGTGCAAGTGGGGAGTAGTTAAAGGAACTTGCCCAAGATGAATCCTGTGGCAATTGGCTAAGTCAAGGGCCAAAGCTCTGTGAATTCTAAGTTACATAATAGTGATGCTCTTAATAAGTTGGGGCATCTGGTGATAAGAAAAGGCCTGTGCAAGTCTCACACCACACAGAATTTAGGCACCAGTCTTATCTGGTTAGATATATGAGGCATGACACTGCCAGAGGCCTTCTACCTTGCAAATAATGGCAGCAGAGCATAAATATAACCTGAGTTCCCATTAAATACACAGGCTCCACCAATCCAGATGATTAGTTTGGGAGCTAACAGATAACAGATGCTTAAATGAGCTGTATGTTTTGGGATGGTTTGGCTGGGACTAGTCAATCTATAAATGAATGAGCAGTATTAAGAGAAGTGAAAAAGTTGGAGTCAGAAGAATTTGGTACCTAAACTCAGGGAAGGGACCACCAAGTAAAATGTGGTTGGAGGACATGTGGGGGAAGGGTGAGGCGGGTGGAATACAGACTAGAGACTGAACACAATGGCCACTCAACACCTCTATTGCAAACCACAACACCTAATCAGAGAGAGAGAACAAAAGGGAATTCCCTGCCACAGTGGCAGGGTGGGGTGGGGGGAGACGGGTCTGGGGAGGGGGGGAGGGATGTTGGGTTTACGGGTGGTGGAGAATGGGCACTGGTGAAGGGATGGGTTATTGAACTTTGTATGGGGGAAGCATGAGCACAAAGATGTATGGATCTGTAACTGTACCCTCACGATGACTCTCTAATTAAAAATAAACTAATAAAAAAAATAAAAACAAAATAAAAACTTATCTAAAAAAAAATAAAAAAAAATAAAAATGGTAGCTCAACTCTTTCAAAAAAAAAAAGAATTTGGTACCTAGATTCAGAAAAATCTATAATTAATTAGTACTTTATTCGTTAAATATATATTTTTCATTATATGCAACCTATGCCAGGAACTGTACAATTCACTGTCACTGTCATCCCGTTGCTCATCAATTTGCTCGAGCGGGCACCAGTAATGTCTCCATTATGAGACTTGTTACTGTTTTTGGCATATCGAATATGCCACAGGTAGCTTGCCAGGCTCTGCTGTGTGGGCAGGATACTCTCGGTAGCTTGCCAGCTCTCCGAGAAGAATGGAGGAATGGAACACAGGTCAGTCACATGCAAGGCAAATGCCCTACCCACTGTGCTATAGCTCTAGCCCAGCTGTACAATTACAACAATTTTTTTTGGCTACTTATGTACTTATTCTTAAGTTTATACAGAGATATAAAAGGTTCAGAATAGTCTACACAACATTGAAAATGAACAAAATTGAATACCATTGCTACTTCAGGCTACAATAACCCAAAGTGGAGAACCCAAAGAAACAAAAAAATAATGGAACATTATAGAGAGCCCAGAAATAGACTCACATAAATATAGTCAACTGATCCTTATCGAAGGAGCAAAGGTAATGCAATAGTACAAAGATAGTCTTTTCCACATATAGCAGTGGAAAAACTAGACAGATGCCAAAAAGTGAGTCTACATTTATACAGATCTTATACCCGTTATAAATATTAGCTCAAACATACCATAAACACAAATAAAAAATGCAGAACTAGAAAACTGGAAGATAACACGGGAATAAGACTATATGATCTTGAGTATGATGATGTCTTTTTAGATATAATATCAGGCATATTCAATGAAAGAAGTAATTGATAAGACGGGCTTCTTTAAAATTAAGAACTTTGCTCTAAGCAAGATATTATCAAGAGAATTAAAGGACAACCCTCAAGTTGGGAGAAATCTTTGAAAAATGCATATCTGATAAAGATAAGTCAAAATATGCAAAGAACTCTTAAAAATAAATGATAAGAGAGCAAGAAGTCTGCTTAAAACTGAATCAAAACCCATCTCCCTGTTCTTCTGGGAGCCTGACAGTCATGCCCACAATCTGCCTCTGGCACCATATAAGCTCATTAACTTATATCCAGAGACTCACAGATTAATCTTGAAAGAGAGCAACAAACTGCAGAGAAGCCTCTGAACCCCAAAGTCACCATCTAGCTAAAACTTTAACTCCAGCTGTATCACCCTACTTAAAAATTTAGAATTCCTGGAGCATGCAGCCACATTTATGGCTATGCAACATCATCTCAGGCTCTACACCACTGATAGACCAAGAGTAGCACACCACATTTGATTGGGTGTAAAGTAGAAGGCAGTCAATCTTGATAAAAAAATTATTAGCACACTAGGCTCAACCTGTAAGAGACAACAACATGGTAGTAATCTCTTGTACAAGGGCTTAATGGCTTCTCTTGAGGTACAATAATCTTCACACATTTTCTTCTAAGGAAACTTTTGTATTATTCATAATAGGAAATGCTAAATACATTATTTAGGATGTGTTTTGGGGCAGGAAAATTAGAAATAATGTTGGTGGGAAAGTGTAATGGTGGTGGGATTGGTGTTGGAATCATTGAATGTAAGACATTATTGTGAGCAACTTTATAAAATTAAATAAAATTTAAAAAATAAAATAAAATGAAAATGAATTGTGATATGCCTAAAATCACACAAAAAATGAATCAAAGGCTTTAGGAGACATCTCATCAAAACCACACAAGTAACAAATAAATACATTAAAAGATTTTAATGGTGTTAGGGAGATGCAAAGAGAAGCAAGATACCACTTTACTTCCTATGAGGAAGACCACAATCCCAAACCCTGACAATAGCAAATTGTGTGAGGATGGGAAGCCACAGGAATCCCCATTCATTGCTAGTGGAAATGTATAGTGATTCAGCGACTTTGGATGACATTGGATGGTTTCTTACAGAGCCAATGATACTTTTCATATGCTGTAGTAATTGTGCTCCTGCGTATTTACTCAATGGAGTTGAAAATTTGTGCTCAGATAAAAATTCAGGCATGGTTGTTCATAGCATCTTTAGTAATAATCAGCAAAACTTGGAAATCACAATGTCCTTCAGGAAAGAATGGATAACTCAACTCTTGTTCATCAAGACAAGGGAAGATTTCTCCTTAAAGGGAAATGAGCTGTCAAGCGCTGAAAAGATATGGCAGGATCTTAAATGCCTATAATTAAGTGGGGAAAATATATACTATTTAGTGAAAGAGCTACCTATTGTATGGTCCAACTCTACAATTCTGATTAAGGCAAACAATGGGAATAGTAAAAAGATCAATGTTTGCAAGGCGTGGGGGTTATGCATATAAAGGAGCACAGAAGATTTTTAGAGTCATCAAAATACTCTGTATAATATTCTAATAATGAATCTATATCTACACATTTGTTCACAGACCATACTATGCCAAGAGTGAACCTTCATGTAAACTAAAAAACAAAATGACCTGTATTATAATGTGAGAATGTAGGTTCATCCTTAAAATTAAATAAATAAAGGGTTCTGTTGAGTGATATTGATCATGGAGAAAGCTTGGCATTGGTAGGAGGCAGAGAGTATTTAGGAAATCTCTGTACCGTCCTCTCAATTTTGTTGTATGTCTAAAAAGTAAAGTCTTTATAAAAAAGAGAATGCAACCTTCTTGTCTTATAGACACTTCCGTCTTGGAACTGATAACTTAGTGATGAAGAAGAGTGTCATCAGAGTCACCCCACAGACAGAAGGTGCACTCAGCATCAGTGCTATCCAAGCAAGGGTCGGTCCACGGTTCCATGAGAGACTGTGATGAAAGAACAGGTGGTCTAATGGAGAAGCAGAGGGCCTTCTCTGAGGCATGGGGCATGGAGCTCAGCTCAACAAAGTGAGAAGGGAAGCCCAATAGGGGTGTGGAACCAGCAGAACAAAAGGCACAGTCTTCTTGGCGCACCTGAGGCTTGAGAGAGGGTGGGCATGGCTGAGAGCGAGTCAGGAGGGAGCACTCTGCTATATGACTGGCAGCCAGGGGCACAATTAAGCCAGGCCCTTTGTTACAGTATGAGAAGAGGCCTGAGCTCAGTCACTTTTGTCAAGCTTCCTTGATGTCCAGGCTTAGACAATGCTGCGACATCTGCACGCCTCGTCCCACCCACTCTGCCATTGCTGGTGGCCTCCTGCCCTTATTCACGTCGGTCACCCAGTATTAGCATCACTGAGTCATTTATTTCCCTCTTTAAAGATCATTGACTTGAACACTGAACATTAACCCCCGTTAGCATCATTCATGTTTCTATTATAAATAATTTCAAAATGGGAACATTCTAGGAAAATCCTGAGTAATTACTTTATAAGCATGGTTTCATTAAAGATTCATTAGCAAAATTATCTTACAATACTGTGGTACTTGTTAGCAAATAGAGAGCCTATCAATTTGGCCACTGTTGTCAACCACCCAGAGCATGGATGCTGAACCATCATCTCATTAGAGCTGGGGTTTTCCTCCAGTTTTAGTTTCCTGTCAAAAAAGTCATTACCATGGAAAACAAAACTCCCTGATTTTTGTTTGTTAGAACTCTAGAATTGGTACATCACGCAATAACCTTATTAATTATGTTTGTTAAGAAAGGCTAAAACTTTGGGATCAGTTTTTAGGAGAATTATGTCCAAAATTCTTTGGCTGCAATAAATACATCTTAAAACTTGGGGATTCGGCATTGAAAGTCTGTATTTAAGGGAGTTTTAAGTGTGGTCAGTGGGAAGACCAATGGCCAGTGCTGCCCAGGATATTGGTTTTCTGTCTGCCAAGTCAAAAGCAGCTTGGAGCACAGAACTCTGTCCTGTATCTCATTGCAGGAATAATTGTGGCCACTGTCCCACAAATTGAGATCATCCAAAGATTGTCAGTTGGTCACCAGGAGTTTTCTCGAAAGCCAGACTTGGATAGGTCAGACTTGGATAACTCAGGGGGAGAGCATTTGACTGCAGACTTGGGTAGATTACCAGAGATCTAAATCTGGCTTTGCCTCATATATAAATCTGGCTTTGCCTTTGTATAGGAATATCGTCTCAGCAGTATTCCTATACAAAGCAAAGTTCACTGACATTGACTTGACCTTCAAGAACCTGATTTCTGTAAACCAGATGCTATTTATAAATTCCCAAGAAACAAAACTACCTGGAAAAAGCCACTCTTGAAATAGTTTTTTTCTTGTAAGAATTGGCATAGGAGGACAAAGTTATAACTTGCCATCTTTAGCTTTGGTAACGCCTCTAGACTTCTTCAGCTGACCCCACCTGTAGGGACTCCTCATCCCTACTCTGATGGGCACCGTCTTCCTTTTGCTACATCAATACTTTCCATCAGGTTCCTGTCCTCTAGGCCTTTCTAAAGTGACTCTGCATATCTATATCTTTATATTTATCTCTTGGATTAAAATTTGGATTAAAACCAGTCCCAAGTTCTTAATGGTGAAGGGGCCAGGGGGACCACTGATGTCCTGCGGAACCAATGCACATATACAGAATATACTTGTCACAAGGCCTTTATATTACTGAGCTGTAATATATGTGTGGTAAAATTCATTGTTCTTAAGTTTACATGTAAATTAATTTTTATGAAATTTTATGCACACATTTCAGCTGGATGGAAATGTTTGTGGCACCTCTCCCTAGGAAATGACTGATATCTCCTGGAGGAAAACATCATTTTAACCATACTTTACAGGTTTAGACACCTCAGGTCAATAGAATCATAATGTGATCCTTTTGAGTCTTTTTAAATCTTTTTTTGGTGGGAAGGGGATTTGGTCACACCTGGTGGCACTCAAGAGATAATCCTAGCTCTATACTCAGAGATTGCTCCTGGCTATACTCAGGGACCATGTGTGGTGCTGGGGATCAAAACAGAATTAGCCTTAACCTCAGTACTCTCTTTCTCTAGACCATTTTTGTTCATCTTATACTCATTTGGTGTATATAAAAGCATTACTAACTCTTTAACATAGACAAACTAATTTTCATAGCGCACCCACATACACGCATAAAATCAGATAAAACTGATTGAAAAATTAAAAAATACAAGATAAAATATCTTTTTAGAATTCATTTGTGTTCATGGGTTTGAAAGTACATACACATGACAATTATCACTTGCACCTGCAAAATCTAAACTCAAAAAATTTTCAGGTGTGCAGCCGGTAGAACATTTAAAGAAAGTGGGTTCACAGGGATTGGTAGACTAGTGGGAAGCAGGGAAGCAGGTACTACAAGAACTTTTATATTGAGGAGAAGTCAAAGATTTATGTATGAAAGATTCCTCAGTATCATAAAAAAGAATTTCACAGACAAAAAAACCTTTTTTGTTAAGTTTTCTAAAAACTTTGGCCACAGAGCTGTGAACTATACACAGTCATCTTAATTTTATTATTTGTTTGATGATGCCAGGACAAATGCTCTCTTGCTAAACCACCTCCCTGACCTTAGAACACAGATGTTTTCACTTTGCTGGTGGGCCAAAGAACCGATAGTTTTATTCTGTGTGCACATCTGATGCTTCTTGATTTAGCCAAAATTTTAGTTTCTCTGAGCTATTTTTTTTTTATTTTTACTGATTAAACTAGTGAGTTTTTAGAGAGGGTTAGTGTTGATGGCACACATCTCAGACTTTTTCAAGGGTTTATTTAAAGAATTACAAAAGTAGCAACTAGATGATCAAATCTTGAACAATATTCAAATGGTTAGGAGAAAATGTTCAGCACTGCCCAGTATTCTGAGCACTTTAGCAGAGAAAGCAGAGGGAAGAAAATGGGGCATTGATGAACCAAAGGAAACTTGTTCAGAGCTCCTAGAAAATCTGAGAGAAGCAGAGCCCAATGGATCAGTGTAGGGGTAGGTGAAAGAGACGGAGAGTAGTTACCAGAGTCTATGACTTGACCTAAAGGAACTGGAGTAGTCTGACCCAATGGACACTCCAGACTCTGCTTTTACTGCGTGCACACACACACTTATATACACAAGCACAACCTTGCTTGTGTATATACATCTCATACATGCTCACTACACATACATACTCATAGACACACACTGATACACACTCACTTATACACATACATATGCACTTATACACACAATCACACTCACTGATTCACAAACACATGTTTATACACACTAACATACACACATGTATACCCACACTCACAGTTCTCACACACACTCACACACTCAGATGCACTCTGCACTGGGCATTCTGAATGTAGAAAATCTCTTTGAACCAATCTCTCTAAGTTCAAGAAATGAAATAAGGATATGACACTCAGAACCCTTGAAATGCACACTTTTAAAAAGTATTGAAT
Source organism: Sorex araneus (assembly GCF_027595985.1). NCBI lineage: Eukaryota > Metazoa > Chordata > Mammalia > Eulipotyphla > Soricidae > Sorex > Sorex araneus. Next base: position 9,166,242 of record NC_073312.1, read on the forward strand.
AATTGCAATTACATTTTAATGACAAACTTACATGAATCATATCTCAACTTATAAAATAATACTGTCAGATCATCAATCTGACAACCCATACCACATTTCCTTAGCACCCTATTTTGAGTCTAAACTTCACATTTTGCAGATGTGACCCGAAAGCATCCTGCACTGTACCACCTGAGGTAACAGAGCGTTTCCTGGGGGGCCACTTCAGACAAACTCTCTCGGGACAACAGAATCCGCCTGTTGAATAAACCCTTGGATACAACTTCTCTGTAATGTTTTAAAACTCTACCTTTCTGGTGAAAGTGGTTTTTTTTGTTGTTGTTGTTAGCCTAATGATTGAACAAGAGATGCCATTTGGCCTACAAAATCCTAGTAGGAAAAATTAACAAATTAATTGCAGACAGAAGCTATCATTCCCACAGCTCTTCCAAAGACTTTTCTTCTCTTGTCTTGTGATTATATCACTTGTACACCACAGCTTCCTCTTTCCTAAGATTCTCTCTCTCTCTCTCTTTCTCCTCTCTCTCTCTCTCTCTCTCTCTCTCTCTCTCTCTCTCTCTCTCTCTCTCTGTGCTGGTGGCCACACCCAGGGTTTCTCAGGAGTACCTCCAGCATGGTACTCCAGGATCACCCTGCGTGAACTTGGACCAGGCCCTGCTGGGAGAGAACCCAGCACTCCAGCAAGTAGAGTATGTACTTTCACCACCGAACTGCCTTCCCAGTCCTTCCAGCGTTTCTTGGTAGAACACGTCTTCCAGACTTTCTTGGGAAGGGCTGCAAAGGAGCCATTTCTGCTGGGAGCTGGCCTGCTGGGAAGCTCCCCTTACTCCCCTGTGGCTAATTATGGGTTTGGAATTCCAGGTTGGAACTGGTTTTACTTCTGATTTCCAAGGTCTTATTCTAGAACCTTCTAGCTTTCAGTATTGCTGTGGAGAAATCTGAATGCATCTCAATTCCATATTCTTAGTGTGAAACCTGTTTTTGTTTTTCTTTTTTTTTTTTAATTTGTCTTCTTTCTGAAAATATGTCATCTTTTCTCACTGTCTCCTCTGCTCTGAAAATTCAGGTTTATGTGTCATTATAAGATCTCTTTCTCTGGGGCAGGGGGAACGCCCAAGCAAAGTTCAGAGTGCCTGGGACCACTCCTAGTAACATTCAGTTAACTGCAGGGTTCAATGTCCCAGACAGCTGGTGCTGGAGTCAGAGTCGGTCTCATTGCCATGAGCCGGGGAGGGTGGTGGCTTGCGGTACTAGGGATCGAACTCCAGGTCTCAAGCATGCAAGGCATGCACTCCAGTCCTTTGAGCCACCTTTCTGAACTTTAAAATTTATTGTCCTGGGTCCTTAGTTGATCCCTGTCAATTTACTAATATTTTTCAATAATGGAAATTTTTTTCTGGAATATTTTATTGCTGTTTCTTTCCACTTTATTTTTTTTAACAGAGAAATTCATTTCCCTAGATGCCCCCTTTAAAATTCTATTTCAAAGACAATAGTTTTAATTTTATTCCCTACTTTCAATTGAGGGTTTCATTTCTGTTATATTCTTTAAATTCCTTTTATAATTCTCAGAACTGTTCTCTGTAACAATCTGTTCCTGTCTCATGGTGCAACATTTCTCAAAGCTTGACTTTTACTTGCATATAATCGGTTTCCCCCAAATTGCTTTTTGATGCTCATTTTGTTTGACTTTCTATCCTTGGCATTGTAATTTTTGATTGTTTAGTTAGACCAAGAGTGGAAAGATGAATAGAACTGTAATAAACATAGGAATCCAAATGTCTTTTTGAAATAGTATTTTTGGGGTCACTTGGGGTAGATGTCAAAAAGTGAAATTGCCAGATCATATGGGAACTCACTTCTTGATTCACAGTCGCCAAGTTCTAATCTGGGGTGTAGGGTGGGGAGGAACACCAAAACCTGAATTTCCCAAGAACAGATGAGTGGAAAAAGAAATTGGTCTGGGGCTGGAGTGATAGCACAGTGGGTAGGGCGTTTGCCTTGCATGCGGCCGACCTTGTTCAATTCCCAGCATTCCATATGGTTCCCTGAGCACCACCAGGAGTAATTCCTGAGTGCAGAGCCAGGAGTAACTCCTGTGCATCGCTGGGTGTGACCCAAAAAGAAAAAGACAGACAGACAGAAGGAAAGAAAGAAAGAAAGAAAGAAAGAAAGAAAGAAAGAAAGAAAGAAAGAAAGAAAGAAAGAAAGAAAGAAAGAAAGAAAGAAAGAAAGAAAGAAAGAAAGAAAGAAAGAAAGAAAGAAAGAAAGAAAGAAAAGAAATTGGTCTATAACTATATATACAATGGAATACTACTCAGCTATAAGGAAAAATGGAATCATGCAATTCTCTGCTACGTGGATGGCACCGAGTGACGTCAGTCAGAAGAGGGGCAAATACAGAATGATCTCTCTCATATGTGAGATAAAAAAGGAGCATATTAGGGAATGACAAAGAGCCAATGGCAATAGGTCCTGAGAGTTGACCTACCGAACTGAGGTTACAAAGATAGAAGGGGGGCTAGGGGTGCAACCTTGAGACATGAATAGAGGGTCACTGACACTGGGTGGTGGATGACATCTTGGAACACTGTATGCCTGAAACTATTATTAACAGTTATAATAATAATTATTATTGTTATTATAAGCCAGGATACCTGAACAAAAATTTACCAATGGAAGAGTGGAGAGATGAAATACTGACTAGCCCTGAAAGCCCTCCACCCTGAGAGCTCATCTCTGGAAAGACCTAACTGGCCAGGGGTCTCCATGACAGCAGTGTTATGTCTTTCCTCCCTGATGGGCCACATTCTCCAGAGCTTTTCTTTATCCTTGGAGGTCAAAGCTGAGGTGACCAGCTCTCTGGGAATGCAGTGAGTAAGGGGCCAGGGGCATATTTCCCTAACACCCTGGCTCTCTCTCCCCCACCCCCCTTCAACCTTGTTTAGGTTCTCTTGATCCAGACACTGTCTGCCTTCTACAGAGACAGGGAGGGAGACTACTTTAAATCCGAGGGCCTAGGGAGCCCCCATCTGCCTTTCGCCAGCCCCCACCAGCTCAGTGTGCTGCTGAGATAACGGGACGCCCCAGCGGTGCCCTTCCTAGTGTCTTGGTCTCGGCTCCCCCCCCCCCTTGCCCCTTTGGATTCACTCACCTTAGATTCATCCTTTCCTTTCCAGTTTCTGTCTATCCTGCGGCTCATTTTCATTTTACATTTCCTTTTCCACTTTACAATCCTATGTGCTCTTAAAAAATGATTTCAATCTTAGCTGCTGTAAGGGATGAAAGCAAGTAAATTCTAGTCACCATCTTTGTATGAAGCCCCTCTTAGCTCTTTCGATTTTGTTCTTGTTTGGATTTTTGAGCCACCCCAGCTATGTTCGGAGATCACTCCTGGAGGGACCTGATGCAGTGCTGGGATGAAACTGGATTTAGCTACTTGTAAGGCAAAGGATACTATAGATAACCTCTGTATATATCTCCAGTCTGGGTTTTTAAAAATCAATCTTACTGTGTTGTGATTTATATACAACTAACGACATGGATGTATATGTTTAGTTATTAATGTTAACAGAAACATAAACCTACACAGCCCAGATGTGACCCATGTAGCCGCACACTAGCGGCCCCTCTGTTGCTGAAGGCCCATGATCCCGGAGCCAACTAACTACTTTCGGCACCAGCAGCTTCTTGCAGAAATGTCTCTAGATTGTAAACTAAGCTATGGCCCCATGCTGCCCCGGGAGGGGAAAGGTTTTTCTCTCTTGGCTTTTCTTTTCCCCGGCGGTGGCATGGCGACCACCATCTTATAAGGCCCACTAAAGAGAGGTACGAGCTTGCAATGATGCAATTTCTGGCAGAAATTTCTCTGGACTTAGTTACTAAAATACCAGAAATCCAAAACCTCATATGCTCTTCATTCTCAGCAATGGAAAGCAAATTATCAAATGCTGCCTTGCCTCTTCAGCAGGTCTGATTGTTGGAGAAAAATTCCAAATAATAATAGTGAGTTTCCTGTTGAAATATTGAATGTAATCAAAGTAAAAAGAAGGTAAAGTGAAAATCAGCCACAAAGGAGGGGCGTGGGGGTGGGATGGGAGGTATAGTTAGATTCTTGGTGGTGGAACTGGTGAAGGGATGGGTGTTCAATCATTGTATGACTGAGACTTAAGCCTGAAAGCTTTGTAACTTTTCACATGGTGATTCAATGAAATTGTAAAATAAAAATTAAACATAAACCTACAAAACCACTGCTACAGTCAATGCACCAAACATTTCCATCACTTTCAAAGATTTATAGTTAAACCTCCTTCCTATGTCCTAGGCCATCACTGACTTATTTTTCATTTTTTAACTAAAACATTTTGTATGTGGGGTGACTGAAATAAAATCCTTGACTTTTTTCCCCTGTGGATTTTTTTTTTTATTGCAACCAACAGTGCTTGGGAGCTTTTCCTTGTGTGCTTGTTGGGAGTTACTCCAGTCAGTTCTCAGGGTAGTGACGGGGATCAAGCCTGGACCTCCTGCATGCAAAGCCTGTGCTCAGCCATTTGATCTATTTCCCTGACCTGAGCCTATGAATTTTTTTTTGTAGGGGAGGCATGTAGGGGACCAGTGCTGAGTAATCGAGGCTTCCTACTGGCCCTGTGTGCAGGAATCACTCCTGGCAGTGAACCATACCGGGAGCTGGGGATTGAACTAGGGTCAGCCATGTGCAAGACGAACACTCTGCCTACTGTACTATACTTTGACCCTGAATTCACAACTTTTTAAGACATCATTGAGTATTTTGTGTTCTCTATAACTTACTGTACATGGAGTCATCTAATATACACTCTTGTTGGTCAATTTTCTTTAATACAACTATTCTGAGATATACTCATGTGGCTGCATGTCCCAGTAAATAATTACCTTATGTTCCCCTGTGTGGATATACCGAAATTTTTTTTATTTGTTCTCCTGCTGTGGTACATTTTGTTGTCTCCTATTTGGAGACCTAGAACAAAACCAGTTATAAATATTCATGTGCATATTTTTGCCTTTACTCTTTTCTTTCTTTCTTTTTGTTCAGTTTGCTATTCCACGGATCAAACTCAGGCCTTCACACATGTGAGGCAAACACTCTTTGAGCCAGGACCATTCTCTCTCTCTCTCTCTCTTTCTTTCTCTCTCTCTTTCTTTCTTTCTCTCTCTTTCTTTCTTTCTTTCTTTCTTTCTTTCTTTCTTTCTTTCTTTCTTTCTTTCTTTCTTTCTTTCTTTCTTTCTTTCTTTCTTTCTCTTCCTTCCTTCCTTCCTTCCTTCCTTCCTTCCTTCCTTCCTTCCTTCCTTCCTTCCTTCCTTCCTTCCTTCCTTCCTTCCTTCCTTCCTTCCTTCCTTCCTTTCTTTCTTTCTTTCTTTCTTTCTTTCTTTCTTTCTTTCTTTCTTTCTTTCTTTTCTTTCTTTCTTTCTTTCTCCTGGCAGTGCTCGGGGGACCATATGGGATGCTAGAAATGGAACCCAAGTAGGGCCGAGTGCAAGGCAAATGCCCAACTCAGTATGCTATTGTTCCAGCGCACCTCATTCACTTTTAATTGAACAATTTTAATGGCCTCTAATCTGGTCAAGATCTCTTCAGCTTTTTCCTATGCCAAAACAACACATTGCTCCAGTACATTCTTCCAGAGATACAGATCTAATATTGCAGTGTCTGTAATGATGTCTCATATTCTGTAAGAAAATGTCAAAATTCTTTATTACCAAGAATATCCACATATCTTTGTCACTCATAACCCAACCCTTAGAACCTCTCCCCTGGCCTCACTGAAGCTTCTCTCCTATAGAAGCCACATTAATACACCTCCACGTTCTTGAACCCTTGAGTTTTCCCACTATTCTCCCAGGAGACCTCAGCATCTCAATATATTAGATGCTCTACACAGTTCCAGGTGTGGAAGAAAGACATGCAAGTGGAGGACTCTCTGATTCTCCACCTTTCTTTGTGTACCTTCATGGCCTCCTAGTGCTTTTCAGAGGAGACACTCTACCCTTTTGGTAAACAAGTGAGTACATTTATTACCATGTATCTGGTTCATATGTGGCAGAATGTGACTTATCCTGCTTCACTGGGAAAAGACATCAAACACATGAGTTATCCAGATCACTTCTATATGATTAACATTAAAAATATTAAGATTACATAGAATGACTTCATTCATTTGTAGAATATAAAATAACATAATATGAGACTGACACCCAAGGGCAGTAGACACAAGGGCCAGGAATATTGCTCCATAGTTGGAAGCCTGCCTCATGAGCTAGGGGAGAAGGCAGCTGGAATAGAGAAGGGATCACTAAGTCAATGATGGCCGAAGGGATCATTTGGGATGGGAGATGTGTGCTGAAAGTAGATAAAGGACCAAACGTGATAGCCTCTCAATATCAATATTGCAAACCATAATGCCCCAAAGTTAAAAAGAGAGTATGGAGGAAATTGTCTGCCATAGAGGGTTAGGGGGATGGGGATACTGGGGATATTGGTGGTGGAGAATGTGCACTGGTGGAGTGATTGGTGTTCGATCATTGTATGACTAAAACTCAAACATGAAAGCTTTGTTACTGTATCTCACGGCGATTCAATAAAAAAAGAAAATATTAAGATTTTATGGAAATGTTTTTTAAATGACTTGCGGATGCCTCTGTCTTCTTAACCAGATTTAATTGAGACCTTGCAATTTGGCGGGTAACCACTATAATCATCACGTATGGGTGGGTCATGGCTCAGAGATGGGTTAGTCCCTTCATAAACTGACCCCATAGGGCTGCACGTTTGGGCTTTTATTTCCTTTCTCCATTAGACTGTCATTTCTTACCCCACCACACCTAGTTACTACCTTATGTTGCTCATAATTACCTGGGGAATGGCCCGCAGAGAAAAGACATGAGTTTTGCTCAATGAATCAGATTCTTAGCAACGGAGATCCTGTGGTTGTGAAAGAATCCTTCTGACACTGTGCAGAATTGCTCATCAGTGAGAGCTTTGGGTAAGTTTGTGTGGATGATGTTTCAAATAAAGAGAAGATCCAGAAAGGACTTGAGGAGACTAACTCTCTGGTTAGCGGTTAACTGAGACCAGAAGCCGAGCTCCCCAATTCCACCCCAGACCTCTTCCTTTGTGATTGATTTTCAGAACCAGAAAGTACTTGGTTCTGGTCTCTTTTATGCTGACATTTTGGATGGCTGAGTTTCTGGAAGGATACCCGTTAGACAGGAGTATTTTTGTTATATAAAATTCTACTGGAATGAACTATGAATTTTTGAGATAGTGAGATTGAGGAAAGGCAAGTCAGCAACCTGCAAAGGAAGAAAGAGGCAAATCTTGGATCCACACGTGTCCCTGAGGAAATTGGCTGCTGACTGTGTCCAATGTCCAGTCTTCAAACATGGGGCTCAGTTCCAAGGACATCTTCCACAGTTCATCCACAGTTCTCAGTTCTCAGCTCAGGCACATTTTCAGGTGAGAGCAGTTAACATTCCAGGGAGGCCAAACTTGGGAAAGAACTGTTCCTTGTGTGCAGAGGCTGCTGGTTGTCTATCCAATTTCCGGCGCCATTTCTTTCTTACTTATACAACCCTAATTTAACTCAGGATACGGAGACAACTTCAAATACATAATCTCTCTACCTTCTTTGAGCCAGGTGCCCACTGGATACCTCTGGCCAGTTTATGGATCAGGCATAAGCCTCAGAAGGAGACCCAAGTATTTAGGGGATGGGAATTACGGTCTGTATTTTAGTGAAAATTTGCTTCACAAAAATTTGAATCATTGTTAGATTAAAATTTAGATGAAATCGTAGTGAAGTTCATTTATGATATGAACTGAGGGACATATAGATAGCTGGATAGATGTATGATAAAAAAATTATACTGATGATAATGCTGGAGTGATAGCACAGTGGGTAGGGTGTTTGCCTTGCACTCGACCGACCCAGATTCAATTCCTCCGCCCCTCTCAGAGAGTTCGGCAAGCTATTGAGAGTATCCTGCCTGCACGGCAGAGCCTGGCAAGCTCCCCATGGCGTATTTAATATGCCAAAAACAGTAACAACAAGTCTCACAATGGAGACATTACTAGTGCCCGCTCAAGCAAATTGATGAGCAACGAGATGACAGTGCTACAGGGATACTAATGATAAATGAATTAATGACAGACACAGAGTGATAATATAGCAGGAAGGGTGCTTGCCTTGCACGCAGCCAACCTGTGTTTAATCCCCAGCACTCCATATGGTCCCCAGAGCCTGCCAGGAGTGATCCCTGAACAGAGAGCCAGGGCTGAGCCCTGAGCACAGCTGGCTGGGATCCAACACTCCTCCCACCCCCCAAAATCGAGAAAGAAATGAGTGATAGACTCTGAAAGAAGTTTCCAGCTGAAAGCTTCCTTTCCATTTTATCATATGCTTAAAATATTTTCAAAACAGATTGTTGGCAAACAAACATCTTTGAAAACGTTTAGTGCATAGTGCCTCATCTTTCTCTGCCTCTATCTTAGACCAAAAGCAGAAGCCGCCGGGCCCTCTCTAGGCAGCTGAGTTCTAGCTGGGTTACAGATCAATTTGAAAAATAGGTATTTGCTAAGTTTCCAGCCTGTTTTCTGGAAACGGTTCAGCAAAGCACTTCCTCTCCTTTCAGTCCCAGGCCTGTTGTTTTTCCATCTGCCTGCGTGTCAGGTCCCTGCCTGGCGAGTCTGGACTCACCCTGTGGAGGAGGATAGCACCAGGCTCCAGCCCTGATGGTTCCCATGTGGAGCTGGTCGTTGGCTTCCTGCTCCCACAGCTGAAGGAGGTTAAACTCCATCCCCATCGATCTGCTCCCCCCCCAAACAAAACCCTTCTCAGGGTAGATGTTGGTGGGGGGGGTGGGGGTTAACGAGTAGGAAAGAACCTCACATTGAAAGGACTCTAGAAGCTGCTCTCACCCGGCTTTGCTCCGTGGGGCATGACTGCTGGCTGTCCCACCACCATCCCCATGGGCGAGATTCAGAAAAGAGCATCACTCTGGGTCCTGCCACCGTGGGAGTGCAGGCATGACACAGAAGTTCTGTGTGTCTTTCGGTTGGGCTTCTGAGGACTGGGCTGCGGGGATAGCCACATCATACATGGATCTTGTGGACCCTGTGGAATGACTCAGGTCCTCATCCCGGAATCCCCATGTGTGTGGGGAGGGGAGGGGTTTGGGGAGAGCCCAGTATTTCACAGGGACCAGGAAGTCAGGCAGGCAGCGAAGACACTGGACTTTCTGGGTCACAACCCAGCAGCCGTGAAGAGAGGAAGGTCTAGTCCCCTGGCAGCAGCAGGTGGATAATTGTTGGGGAAGTACAGGGTGGGTCTCCATGGGAAAAGCTTTTCTCTCCCAGGGAAAATCCTCCAATTTATCTAGCTGGAAATCAAGACTGGGGATGGGGAGTTGGGTTCGGGGCAGTGGTGGTGGTAGTGAGTTTTTTGCGCATGCACACGCGTGCACATGTGTGTGTATGTGTGTGTGTGTGTGTGTGTGTGTGTGTGTAATTGTTTCTTGGTTTATACCCAGTACAGCTCCTGGAAGTGTTTGGGGGATCCTGGGTGATGGGGATCATCCCATTGACACCCCACCTTTCCCATGAAAGCATGCACTCAGTCTTCTGAGCCATCTCTCAGGCTCTCCTATACTTTTCTGATCCACAACTTATTCCCTTCAGTCAACATGTCTCTCTTCTGAGCTTAGACCACAGTATCCACCAGCCTGCTGATATCTCTTCTTTCCTCTGCTGCTATGACATATCAAGTTGACGTCTTCCCATGCTATGTCAATTTCCCATAACATTTCCCATGACAACTCAAGGTATCACAGGGGACTTGGCTAGCTCCCATGCCCCCTTTCGATCTCAGAGTCCGTGCCCCTTTCCCCAGCAAGCCTTCCATGATTCTGTCCCGGCTGGGCCTCTCAGTGCATAGCATGCACACGTAGTTCTGTGCCACCTCCACTGCAAGCCTTAGAGGATTTTGCCATCCTTTGCTCTGAGTCTGTTCTCTGCATTCCACCACTGCCCCCATGCAATAAACTCTGTGGAGAGCAGGACTGAGCCTCTCTGAGGTTCAATAGATGAGCCTCTATATGGCCCCTCCTGGTTCTGGTTCTTGACAAGTGCCAAGGTAAAACTCTGTACACGTGTGCTCATGTACAGAGGAGCTACTGGTGTCTCCAAGCTGGCATATGAGTGAGTTCCAACGCTAGTGTTAGCGGTCCTATCTGTTGTCGAGGCTGTCTGCCAATGCTCCTCTAAAAGGGCTGTTTCTGGGAGGGCTTGAACAATGAATTAAAGATATCTTCCTAGTTTATTGTGTCCTTGAATGGCATTGTTTGAACCCATTAGTTCAAAACAAACAAAATCAAAGGCACTGTGCTGAAATTGTCTCAGCTCATACAAAGGTAACAAATGAGCCATTGTGGTGATTTTCCCCTGAGTTCGTTCTGTGAGTTCCTCTGGCAGCTGTTATTCCTTGTTTCCTTCAAAGGTGGAGAGCAGAGGAGATGTGTAGTGACCTGCTACTGAGCAATCCTTTGGTCTAATCAATCATGAACTTAAAAAAAGAAAACAAGAAACCTCTTTAGGCATGCCATGCTAATGTTCTCTTGAAATGCCACATGTAAGAAAAAGGAAGGAGGGAAAGGATGGAGAAAGAAAGGTTTCCTCTTAAACTAGATTCCAGACACCTGCCATGGTGTCCGAGGGACGGAGTACACAGAAAGTTGGTCATCACAGGAAGTCTGCGAGGCAGGCATTCTTATCCCCACTTTACACATAGGTGACCTGAGATGCTGAGATACTCTTGGGTTCAAGAGAGGCTCAGGAAGTCACAGAACCAATAAAGCCGAGCTGAGGAATACATGGTGTTTGTTCAGATCCTGAGTATGGGCCTGCCCCACTAGTTTGCAGAATTGTTCAACCCTGATAACTGAAGCCAACTAGAGATAAGCATACACAGCTGTGGACACCCTTGGACCTCTATTTAGAGATTTATGCCCTATTTTATTATCACATTGAATATAAACATACCCGAATTATACCAGTACAGAAATGACGGATGTGGAACCTAAGTCATCTTACCTTATCGTTAGGACTTTGAGGAAGACAGATATGCGGGAACCCATGACTGAGATCTCTAAGCCCGCTTGGATCGGGACTGGGCCTCCTTCCCCCAGGTCCCCAGTTTTCCAGAAGCTTGGCAGTCACACCACAAACTGCCCCTGGCACCATGTAATTTCATCAATGACCAAGACCCAGAGACTATAAACTAAAGCTCCTGGAAGAGAATGACACAGAATTTCCTGGACATTATATTCTATCCACAACAAGCAATACAAAGCAAATCATCTAGCATTGCCTTTTTGGCAGGTTTGAGGGGTGGTAAGATTGGTGTCAAAATTTCGAATGTAACCAAAGTAGAGAGAGAGTATGGGGGAAATTCTCTGCCACACAAGCAAGGGAAGGGTTGGAACGGGGTTGGGGGGAATGCTGGGGATTTTGATGGTGGAAAGTGTGCACTGTTGAAGGGATGGGTGTTTGATGATTATATGACTGAACCTCAAACATGAAAGCTTTGTAGCTGTATCTCATGGTGAATCAAAAAAGGGAGGGGAATAATAATAAAGTAATAAAATAAAGTTAACATTCAGAATAGAATTTAAAAAAAGTAATGTGGAGTTCTTGCCCAATTTATTCATCTTAATCAATGGCTGAAAAAATAGCAGTACTTCTACATTATTAAAAAAATTAATTTAAAACAAAGACTTTGGGGATCATGAATTTCTCTAATAATCTGAAAAAACCTGTAAGTCATCTTTTGATAAGCATTCATATAAGATCAAACGGAATTTAAGGACTGGAGTTTGGGGGAGGGGTTGATGTAGATCTTCAGGTCATGTTATGGACATGAAACTAAACTCTTCAGTGACAATCTTGCATTTAAGCTCTCTCTCTCTCTCTCTCTCTCTCTCTGTGCGTGCATGCGTGTGTGTGTGTGTGTGTGTGTGTGTGTGCACGCATGCGCAATGGAGGGCTAAGCCAAAGGGAAGCAGAAAATCCAAGTTCACCCACATTCTTCCTATATATGAGCAGCAACTAGAGATAAGTCCCGAGCTAGAAGTATTTGCATGTGCATCTTTCTGGAGACTAAAATCTTCCAGAAGGTTAAGTCCTCCCTGCCCGGTCTATTTTGAACTGGACCTCTGACGATAGGGCCTTTTTATAGGTACTTGGTGCTAATCTAACTCTCATTCCTGTAGTGTTTCAAACCCCTTAGCCACCTCCTTTTCTTTCTTTTTTCCCCCTTTAAACCATTTTTATTGCAGTACTGAAATTTATAATGCTATCAATCATACATTTCATGCATACATTACTCCAACACCACACCCATCACCAGAGAGCCCTCTTCTCTCCTCCAGTGTCCCAAGGAACCCCTCAGCTCTTACACACACCCCTGCTGTCCTATTCCAGCTGCCCCTTTGTTGCCTATCAGTTTTAGCACTGTCCTTGTTCAATCAGGGTTGGAGCAGCCAATGTCCTTCAAAACCCAAGGTTTTGAAGGGTCCAGGACAGTATTGTCTTAGCTAACAACAATCTTGAAAAATTTTTCCATCTGCCCTGCTCTCTCTGAACTTATCTCAGCAGGCAGCCATTCCTAAGTAGCCTCTCTCTGGTAGTATGACCTTGGCAGCTCACAGCTCTGTCTCTTAGTGGTAGCTCTGCATCTTTTCCTTTTCTTGCTACTACTACTTTATACTTGGTTTCAGGGGGGAGGAGAAAGAGTGAGAGAGAGAGTGAGAGAGAGAGAGAGAAGGAGATAGAGAGGTCTGGGTAAACAAATCTAGCTAAGAGTAATCTAACCACTCCCTTAGTGAACAGTGACTAGCTTCTTGCCAAAGGGGTTCCTCCTTCTGCCCAGTCCCTTTTAGGCGCCCTTCTTATGGTAGGGAGAGGGAGATAAAGCTGACTCTTTTGCTACAAATGCTACAGTTGTCAAATATTCGAGAGTTCATGGACCTGTTTTACTGGGTCCCCTTTATGGTCCTGCTGTTTTGCCTAAGCAAAGAACTCTTTCCCTTCTAGGACCCCAAGGTGTGCAGCTAGGCACAAATTTCCTTCAGGCCAAAGGTCTAACTGTGTTAGTGTGGGCAAGAAGAAACACACATTCACCGAAAGCCTTATGGGCGATGTTTTCAACTGTTTGACAAGCAAAGCAAGGCAGCAACCACTTGGCACACTCACTTGGGACAGCCCAGTGTGTACAGAGCCTTGAAAAAGCCCCCAATGACTTTCACCATGTGGATTGTACAAGTCTCCACGATAACAGAAAAAGCTGCTCCCTGGGTTTCTAGTTTCCAGATGTGTAAATTAAAGGGTTCGATTAGAGTGGAAGTAGCCAATTCCAGTCTCTCCTGTGGACCAAATTGGACCCCCGGATTTTTGGTAGAGAAAGTTTTGTTGAAGCTCAGTTCTGTGTTTACATGTTGTCTAGAGTTGCTTTCATGTTACAACAGCAGATTGGCCAGTTGCGACAGATACTGGCTGGTCCATACAATCTAAAATAGGGCCACACTGGATTTTTACAGAAAACTTACCTCTGGACCAGACCCTCTAATTCCCACCTAGGGTGAAACCTTCACAATTTCCTGAGCAGGTAAAATGAACAATTTGCATAAGCTGTGGTTTTCTTTGTAGGACCCAATAAAAGTCCGTGTGTTCCAGACGATGAACATTATTCTTTGGAATGACAGGAACTAGAAACTCAGCCCTTGAAATACAAAATGTAGGTTGGGCTCTGTCCTTTGGGAAAGCTATTTTTAGTCTGTACAAAAAGTTTTGCTCATTGCCTTAATGAAGTCTACTAGGGAGATGCTCACATGTACTAATTAGTGAGTATGGACTTGCTGTTAAAAGCAAGGACACTTGGAAGCAGTCACAGTTGACAAATGATTGAGCTGACTTGGAAATCAATTTTGCATGGTTATGCTTACAAACCTTCAGGATAATCAAGAGTATTGACTCTTGAAAATGGGCTGGTTTCACGAGAGACTCTGAGAATAGACTCGGAGCAAGTAGGAAGATGGATCAAGACTGAGCCACTTTTCACTCAGGTCTTGACATCTCCTTGCCACCTTCCCTCAGACCTTCTCTGTCTTTAGTCTTTTGAGTCCTATAGACAAAAGATCTCTCTGTTCACCTTAGAACCACGGTTGAGAATTGCATTATTGGTCTCAATGGTTTTGCTTTCCCTGAATTCATCCTATAGAACTAAAGATCACACTCTGTCCATCAGCAGAAGAATATAGCTTTGTTCTATGCTCCTTGTTTTTGGGCTTGGCCATGTGACTTGTTTTGACACTGATATATAAATGAAAGTGACATTATGCTAATTCTTAGTCTAACCTTGTGTTTTTATTTCTTATTTGCTTCCTCTCCCATAACTCTAGGAAAATATTGTGTACACTGTACATGAGGGGTTGAAGAGCAGCCTTGAGAGAGTAAGAAGCATATGGATTAGAGTTTACCCTCCACCTCTAAAACCCATGGACTTTCAGTGGGACTTGCTGAGATGTCTGAGAATGACACATCAGTAGAAACCAACCTTGATCAAACAAATCCCAACAAGCCTGCAGATTTGAGCAGTAGTAAGTCATGGAGACTTTAACACATTGAGACTTGGATGGTTAGTTACACAGCAGAATGAACTGATATCAACTTCCTACCAGTTATAAAAGAAAGGGTTTTTCTGAAAGCAAGAAAATTGTTAGGGGCTAGGAAAAGTTGCTCTACCGTGTTTGGAAGCAAGCAATGGACCCTGAGTCTTCTTTTGTTCCTATATAAGGATAAACAACAAAGAAGGAGACTAAGAAAGGAGGGGGAGGAAGCAGAGGAGAAGAAAGAGAATGAGGAAAGAAAGATGAAGGGAAGGGAGAAAATATGGTGTGATTGATTAAAGAAATAAAAGCTCTTCTCCACAGGAACTTTTCCATGTGACTGCTTGACTACTTTCAAAAATGGTCACTGGCAAGTGAATCAAAGGGTAAAAGATACAGGAAAGCTCAAGGGGGAAGTTGTAATGACTTTTATGACCATCAGAAGTCACACTCTACTGTTTTCTTAATGTCCTATTTGTTATGTAGTTTACCCTATTTGATATAGAGAGGAACATATAAAAGTATGAATGACAGAAGTAAAAAATCATTAGAGACCTTCTGGAGGCTGGCTTCTATACTTAAAGTATGAAATACTTGGGGCTGGAGTGATAGCACAGCGGGTAGGGTGTTTGCCTTGCACGCGGCCGACCCGGGTTCAATTCCCAGCATGCCATATGGTCCCCCAGCACTGCCAGGAGTAATTCCTGAGTGCATGATCCAGGAATAACCCCTGTGCATCGCTGGGTGTGACCTTAAAAGCAAAGAAAAAAGTATGAAATACTTGTCAAGTAGAAGAATTTCTTCAGTAAATAGTAATTGCTGACACTTATTCTGTATATGATATAGTATGCACTGGTGAAAGCATTTTAGTATTAACTCATTCATTCTTTCTAACAATTCTACGAGGTAGGTACTGTTACCCTCACTGGATATATGAAACAGAGGCATTTCCCTGAGCTCTACTATGCAGAGGCATTTGTGAGCACGTGGAAGACCCAAGGTAGAAACGCAGGCAATAGGATTCAGTTGCTGTACTTAGAAGCATTGTTTTATCCCCTTCCCTGGCTACGCGAAACCTTCCACCTTGGCTTGGTTTGCACTTGTTTTAGACTCGCAGTCCTAGAACAGAAGCTCCTGCTCTGGTAGGAAGTCCATGCTCTGCCCAGGGATTGTTCATGCAGGTTCTGGGAGTGATGGCTGGCTCCCTGGCTCCCTATCCTGCACTGCAGCCCCCTTCAGGATACCTTTTTTTTTTTTTTTTTTTTTGCTTTTTGGGTCAACCCAGCGATGCTCAGGGGTTATTCCTGGCTCTGCACTCAGGAATTACTCCTGGCAGCGCTCAGGGGACCATATGGGATGCTGGGAATCAAACCCGGGTCTGCTGCATGCAAGGCAAATGCCCTCCCCGCTGTGCTATTGCTCCAGCCCCCCTCAGGATACCTTCTGATAGAAATAGATGCCACAGCCAAGTCACATCACCATCTTTGTACCTCCCTGGAGAACACGACAATAAGCTTTTCTCTCTAAGCAAACTTTCCAGGTCAGTGTTTTAGTAGCTACAAGCATGTGGAAGCATCACATGCACTTCTGTTTGATCAAAATTGTGCAGTGAATTATAAACGAAATTCAGCCTGCTCAGAAGGACCCTGCCTGGCTATTTGACCCCAGGACAATGTTGATTTGCATGAGAGTAAAAGCAATTGGGTTTCTAAAAAGGAACTCACGGGGGTCTCTGGGAACCTGATGGTGCTGCTGAGCTGGGGTAGACCAGATGTCCCTTGAGATCTAGTTGAGGTCTTCAAGAGACAACTTGCGAGACCAGGCTTCTCTACAAGGGTCTTGGTAGGGTTTCAGCATCTCAAGAGTTCTGCAGAGCCAGCTTTGGAGGGGGAAATCAAAAGGGGAAATCAAAAGGGTTTATTGCAAAGAACAGGGTGGCTGGTACAGAGGGAACAGCCTGGGGAGGAGAGTGAGTGGGCACACTGCCATT